>NC_050532.1:10387006-10398414 GCF_002922805.2 Oryzias melastigma | reverse complement strand
GGGTCACAAAGAACCCAGAGGCCACCAAGCAACTGAAGGATGAAGGCAGGGTACGCCCTTGACAGTTGGTCAGTTCATCGCAAGCCAACTGTATATATATATTATACAATAAAAAAAATATCTGAAATTTTCCTTAAGGTCCAATCGGAAAGTAATCCCGAGTAACAGAAGAAACCAAACTAGAAAAAAAAATCTACTTCCTGTAATCTCACTTCATTTCTTTTCATTTGCATGCATGTACTTGGTTTTGATCTGCTCCCTCCACTTTCTACAAGTAATGCTATCTGCAAACACCAGTCCATTGATATCTCTGCCTGACTTCATCTTCATGCTGAAAAACACTAAGTTTTACCTGCCTCCTGTATCCTGATTTCAAATCCTCATGGAATCAAGCTGCAGATGTTTCACTGCTTCCCTTGTGGATTAAAAAAGGAGAAAGATGAGGGAGGTGGTCATTGATTTTCATAAGCCAAAGTCAAATCACACAAGCAGCACCACTGAGGAAGGAGTGGGCATAGCAACTTTGTTTTTTTTGATTGCATTTTAAAAACAAAACTAAAACAGACTTTCCTTCCCATTGCTATCCTCACAAGATTCTCTGACAGAGCAGTAAGGATTGCTCATACATATGGCATCACCACATGCGTCTCCAGCTGCCGTGGAGGTGATAAGAAAGCCCTCAGAGAGTAGTGAGGGAAGTGGAAAAGGTGACTGGAGGCTCCTTATCTTCAGAAGTTCTTGGAGTCAGAGCAGAAAATATTCCTACAGCCCAGTGAATGATTCTCCTCATCCTCTCCGAAAGCTTCTTTAACCGGTATCACCTGTTTCTTTATACTGTCAATATCTAGCACCTTGTTCATTACATAGATTAGTGTATGTGTATCTTGGGTGAACTTTAGGGGTGTGAGAAAATATCGATTAAATGAAATATCGTGATACTTTATTTGGGAATACTTGTAAGCTTTGAGGTGTTAATGCTGCTCAATTCAGGTCAGTTCAAAGATCCTTTATGAATCCCCAAAGGCAAATTAAGTGTTTAAATATATACATATATACTTTTTGTAAAGATTGTGGAAACCAGTGGAAATAAGAGTAATTAAAGAGTTTTTTTTTATTGTTTTATTTACACGTGAAGCTTCTTAAGTTTTTCTTTTTACATGTTAAAGTCCTTTAAATAATTAAACTAATTAGTTGCTAAACCCTTTTTAATAATCCTCATCTAATAATCTTGATTTGTTGCACCTGTCCAACAACTTCAAGACAAGCATTTCATTTCAAGAGATCTTTCTTATTGAGAAAATAGTTTTCAGTGTTCTGTATAACAGTTCTGTATAAATTAAACTGGGGAAGGCGATTTCCCCCTGTTTTATAAAATTTGGTTAAAAAAACATATTTTTAATCTTTTTGCTGATTTTTTTTTAAATTTTTTTTTTATTGTAGCACTAAAATAATCCAAAACCAGGAAGCTGGTGGTGCGTTCCCACGTGATGGTGCACAACTGGACAAAAACATCTTATAAGGAAATAAAAAAAAAAATCTTTCCAAGTAAAAAAACAAATCAACTGATTCCTCTGCTCAAATACCTTTGTGCATGATTTCCTTTTAACAGAGATGACATTTATAATTTGCGGAACTGTTGACCGCACAAGTCTAAATTACTCTTTGATTTTGGTCTTGTAATAACAAAGTTTCGGCACAGAAATGGTTCTTTTTTTTGTTTTCAGTCTGTTCAAAGTGACTCCATTTTAGGGTAATCTTTGTGTGCACAAGACAAAGTGTACGTTTGGGGATTTCCATTGTTCGTCTCCATGCATGGAGTTGACAGCAGGCAGTTCAAGTGTGGGTTGCAGTGATTTATATGTCAGTCATTTTTGGGCAATAACAACAGTTAAGACAGAGTCATCCTATTATCAAGTAATGGGGATTGAAATTACAATTCTATTCGATTTTAATTTTATTTTTGAACATCTCACTGACCCTTTTCAAACCATGTTTTCCAGAGGAGGAAAAAAAGAACAACTAAATGAAAATGTCATAAACTGAGTGAACAAAAAGTACAGATTTTCAAATGAGATATCAAAAAAACTCAAAATGATTACTTAAAAAAACAGAGATTATGAAACCAAAAATGAAAAAAAAGCGAATATAAATCATTTTAACCATTTAATTGGCTGCTAAGTCAAACGTTAGCATCAGAAAACCTTTTTTCCCATTAATTTTATCTTGATTTGGTATTTAAGGCGTTAAAGAAATTAAAGATGTTTGGATAAAAAAAAAAAATGATGGCTTACCCAACATAATGCTTGTTACATAACTGACTTAAACCTTTGGGCTTTCCAGAGAAATCTACAGACAAACTTTCCACCACATCCGGCATGAAGCCTCCCCTCAGACACGGCTAGCTGCCGTCGACACAGAGAACCTGTAAAGCTGATAATATCAGGCAAAGTTAACATGTGGGTGGTAAAAAACACTCAACCATTTATTTCTCAGCAATGAAGCACAGCATTTTTGTACTTTAAGGGTTTTCCTGCTCCTCCAGTTATGATCAAACCTAAATAAAGACTTTACTTTCCCCTGCCTGTGTAATCAAATTTATTTATCTTTGTGCTTCTTGGATGTTTAAATAAACTCTGCATGAAAAAAAACGGGAAAGTGGAGATTTGACTAGTCTTTGTCTTTGGAAACTGGGAACACTGATGGATGGATGTGTTTTATTTGAATTGATCATGAGCCCAAACTAATGATTGTTTTAGTGCACAATTCTTCCATCCTTAAAGTCCCCCTCTGATGAAAATCTTTTAGTTTATCCCTTGTATTTATGACATTTTTCTTATGAAAGAAAACAATTGTAATAAGAAACCTTTTAGTTTTTGCATTCCTGAGTATTTCTCCTTTTAAATTGCTGCCAAACTGTTGCAGACAGACTCTATTTGCATTACTTGATGAGGCGTTGTCACATTTCCGGGGTCAAACCAGCCGTTACTGGATTTTCTGTGTGAGTTTCATACAATACTTACGGTCACACTAGAAAAAATTCGCGAGACTCCACAGACCTTCTTGGTGTGACCATGGAAATGCAAACAGCGGCTCATTTGACCGCAGTCTTTTGTAGTAAGTTCCTTCCATGAAGCTCTTCCCTTCCTCATCTGAGCTGACAGTGCCAACATTGCTTGACATTTTGATGTAGCAGCGGTGAAGATTTACGCTAGCGAGACACAGAGCTATCATAATCAGACAGGGGGGCATCAGCGGCGGAGCTGCTCAGCTCAGCATCAAAAGCCACACCCACTCAGAGGAGATTTTAGATAAAATGGCTTTTTAAGACACATGTTGTGGGATTTTGGCTAAAACTCCATAATCAAAATTAAAAACTACTGAGAATGTTTTTGTTTTTGTTTTTTTGATAAAAAAAATGGACCCATAAAGACCCACTTCAGTGAAAACCATGTTTTCTTGTGTCTTTAAAATGTTATTGTAGCATTTTGGCACCTTGTTTGACTGAGGTCATTTTAAGGTGCCATATAAATTATTAAACTTTAAGTTAATTTAATCATGACAGAGGGCATATACTTGTATTTAGAAAACATTCCTTAAACTAGCATTTCTTAGTATTTCTTTAACCAACTTGCAAATCAGGAGCGGATGAAAAAAAAAATGTCAATTTGAAAAAGGTTGTAGCGGCAACCGAAGTGCTACAGTCAGCAGGCCACAAGCTCCTTGCTCCGCTACATTCTGATGCCCCCGCTTGCAGACAAATAGTCATGTATGCCTTTGTTTTCCTTGTCGAAGGAAAACTTTACTGCGTGAAAGCTCTGGTATTGTTGTTTATTTATGTATTTTTTGCACAAGTATTGTTATGTTGGGGTTGTGAGGACCTGTGTAAGCTAATAGGAGAGTGTGAAACAAAGGGTATGATTGGAATTAAGGGGCAGAATTATTCTACAACATCAGTCCCATCCATTACTCAGAGGGGTCATTTCTGCTGCTCTGCAGAAACTATGTCCTAGAAAATGACACGTTTGATGGTTTTGGCCAAAAAAATTGCACAATCATAATTAAAAGACCACTGGGAAGGATCATAAAATAGTTTTAAAGATTATCAGAGTTGGACTTTAAGCTGCGTTCACACCGCCCTCTGCTAAAAAAAGTAGCCATTGAATGACAGGTCTTTGTAAACATGCACTTACTTAAAGATTGTCAGTCCAAGCAGACCCTGTTCTAAGACCAGGAACCACTCTTAGACCCATCCTTCGAGGAGGTCTCGGTTGGTTGCCAATCGGACTGAGCTTTGGTTCACTCTGGGATTACTCAGTCTGAATACATTTCTTTCTCAACTGAGACCTAATCTACTGTAGCCGTAGATTAGGAATGAAGCAACTGTTGAGTTGGGTTGGGCACAGAATATTGCTTCTAAATAGGAACCGTTAAGACTTATGCGGTTCTACTAGAACCTAAAGAAGTTGCTGCATTCGGTTCCTCATTTCGGTCCTTAGTTTCAGTGAAGACCTATTTGTCTTAGGAAATGTCAATCTCTTCTATCTGTTTAGTACTTTGTTCTAGTTTCTAAGGTTTTAGCCAATCATTTTGCCTTTCATGCGATAGTGGGTGGGCTCATGTAAGACTGGTGTCAGGGCCAAAATGCTTCTCCTGATTTGAATAAGTGACGTTAGAATGCCCCATGCTCCGACGCACACAAAACTTGCCCATGTGGAATGAGAGCGTATACAGTGTCCCCCCGTGTATTCGTGTTTTTTTATATATGGTTTCACGCATTTGTAGATATTTTTACTTTTTTTTTTTTTTTTTACGTCTGACCAAGCTTCTTCCAACTTTAGGTGGGGGACATGCGCTAAGCCAGTATTGCGTAGCAACAGTCCAGTGGGAACACCGTTGCTAAACGTGCTTTTAGGGTGTTCTGGAATATGCCTCCTATGCTCGGTGTGAACGTATCTTTAAGCAGAAAAAATGTTGATCCTGTTGTGAGTTTTCTTTTGCTACAACTAGCACCTTTACTCCAAAATGTACAGGCGGCAAAAGAACAATACTTTAAAGTATGGTCTCATCCATCTGTAACTCAGCTTGACCTGCCAAAAAATAAAAATGTCTTTGTGTTTTATGTGCAACTGCTACTTTCTTTGAATTTCAACCACCCTCTCACCTCCCTTCCTTCCTTCCTTCCTCCCTTCCTGTCTTCCCCTCTTAATTAGACACATTTACTTCCCAAACCTAATCTCTAAAACATCGACAGAAGCTTTAGGCCTGGCTCCCCTGAGTCATCTCTGCACGCAGCAGCCCCCTCTTTTCCTTCACTCCACCTTTTGTTCTGCTTGATGAGGTCATGTTTGAACCAGTTTTCTTTGGTAACACGAGTGATACAAGCCCAAACAGAAGGGAGCCAAATCTCTGTTCACACATAAGATCAAGATAGTTGGGGGCATGTTTCCACAGACTGCCCCTGGGTCTATACCATGAAGGCGTGTCTGTGTGTGTCAAAGTTGTAGCCATTAGATACACTTTTGAGAGCTTTTCTTAAGCTCCTCTATGGTTTGCAGTGTTTTAAGGAAAGGTAATTTTAGAAAATAGATGCTAGCATGCTCTCTTTTAAAGAGATATCAAATTAATATTTAATGTTTAGTATGTTTAAAAAAATTCTGTTTATAAAACTGCGTAATGAGGCTCAGAATAAAAGATACAATAAAGACAAAATAAATTTTAACCATTTTGTTAAAGACCCACTCCAATAAAAATTGTGTTTCTGGTGCTTTTAGCATGTTCATTTTTCTGATAATGGAGAACTTATATACAATTGTATTTCTGAGTATTTCTTTATTTTAATTGTTGTAAATCAGGAGCTGTATACAGCTTGTAACAGAGATACAAGTGCTACAATTGGCTTGCCACAAGCTCCCTGATACCCTATTCTGATGTTTTCACTTCTAGACTAGATCCATGTTTGTCTTCTTTTTCTGTGACTCACAATTGTATGGTTGTTGCACAGATGATGTCAGATTGGGGCTGTACGCTAACAGGAGAACATGTAAATAGTTAGGTGATGGGAAGTGGGGGCGGGGATGCTCCACACCAATGGTCCCGCCCACAACTCACACGTACATTTCTAATGAACTTCTCCTGCTCTAAAGGGGTGGGCGATACTGAACATTTGGGTATCAATCTGACACCGATCTGATACCAATCAATATCGCTGATATCAATACCAATATTGATTTTTTTGTAAATGTGGTGGATGTGACATGAACCTCAAAATCTCAACTGTTTTTAATCGCTGTTAATGTTTTTTTTGCAAGTTTCATTTTTTAATTGCTTGATAAACATAAAAATAGAATTAGGATGATATTTTCGACGCACTGGAGAGACTACATCTCTCGGTTGGCTGAGGAACGCATCAGGGTTCTCCCAGAGAAGCTGGAGGAAGTGACCAGGGAGAGGGAAGTCTGAGACTCTTTGCTTAGACTGCTGCCCCCGCGACCCGGTTCCCTATGAGCGGAAGAAGATGGATGGATGGATTTTCTATTAAATAGAAAACAGTTTATTAAAAATAAAAACATGTTTAAATTAAATAAAAAGAGAATACAAAACAGTGTACAAACCAAAATAAACAAATAACTATCATAGTAAACTAGATCAAAATGTTTAACGATAAAAAAAAAAAAACTTGTAGAAATATTAATTATTTGTAACTTCTCAGCCTTTAAGTAGAACAATAAATAAAACAATAAAAACAGGTGAAAAGTAACTTGTCAAAAACAAATCAGCATTTAAATATTGGAAATATCGATATCTGCGTCCAGTATTAATCCGATACCAATTTGAGATTAATACTGTCCATATTGATCTGCCCAGCACTGCTGCTCTGCATAAACTATGTCTTTGAAAATGAAAATGACAAAGTCATAATTAAAAGATTACTTGGAACGAATCAAAAATAGATCAATTGGAGTGGGACTTCTAGGATACAGTAAATAACGTTAGATATTTTCTGTCAATACACTTCAAAATCTTTAAGGCTTTTTATTAATTGTTTCTTTTACTAACACACAAGGACCAAGTCAGTCTCTACAGTCAGACCTGAATTCTTATGAGAAAAATGTTCTAGTTTCTCACTTCCTTCTTGGAAATGTGGTGTTGTTACTGCAGTAGTGCAGACTTTATACCAGATTTCAAGGTAGCCACGGGTGTCCACTAGAGATAGAAAGACCAACGGGTGGGTTGAAAACCTGGTTAGAATGTCCCCTTTGCAGCTTCCTGGAAGTGGCATCCAACTGTGAGCCTTCTAACTGGTCCAGACACCCTGAAGGATTGTATCTCTTGGCCAACCCTGGAATGTCTCCATTCCAAGAAGTTTCCATTAAGAAGGAGGTCTGGGCATCCTTACTTAGACTGCTGCCCCCGCAACCAGAACCCCTGATAAGTGGCAGATAATAGAAGACTGACAATCTTGGACTTGGAAAGGAGACCAACAACGTCTGGGTGCAAGGAATCTATGGCTCCAAAGACCCACTCTGATTGTCTTTCGATCCATTTTCAAAGTGTTATTAGAGGTCTATTAATTATGGTGATGCTCTTCTTAGCCAAAAGCCCAAAAACCTGCGGGGATAGTTTGTGCAGAGTGGCAATAGTTCATTAGAAATTCATCTAGAGTCTTTTGGAATAGAGCTGTGAAAATTTGTTACAAGATTTGCACCTCTTCGACATTTCGCAACAAGGCTCTTGCAACTGTAGGTGCATGTTTTGAGAAGCAAGTCCAGTGTGAACACCATATGCTGAAAGTGCAATGAAGAACCCACATTTGGTGCGTTTTTGAATGGGGATGAGTAATGTTAAGATTTTAGCGATACTACTCCTCTTATCAATGCTGCTTATCGAATTATTATTGAGACTAGGGCTGTTAATGTTAACCGACTTCAGTAATTTAAAAAAAAATAAGATGTTAATATTTATTAACACTAATTATTTACACTTTGCTAAGCAACCATCTTCCACTTTGCTTTCAAACCACATTGCATTCAGACTCCCACGCCCTGCCTTACTTTCTGATACTGCACATTTCATCGGGCATTATCCCACTTGTACCATGGTCACTTACAAGCATTACACCAATTTTTATTAACATAATATAAAATATTATATTAACATTTTTTTAATTGATTGATAGCACTCATTGACACTTTTCTGCTTGAGAACAAAGAGGGCAAAGACAAATTAACTACATCATACCATATACTTTGAAAAAATACAGCCATACTTTGGACCTTGTCGCTCGCGGCAACTTTGCCATTTGTGTGTGTCTGTTGTCACTGTCAGCGGAGAAAAATGAGAATGAAAGCGTGTGCTGCATGACCCCCCCCCCCACACACACACACAAACACACCCCACAGTAGAAAAAGCAGTGAGTAAAGACAGAGGGATGCCCCATCTTCTCAAGCAACGTTGAAATAAAGTAGTGCACGTCATGTCCGCGCTGCTATCACGCTGCTACGCCGGCAATGTTGAGCAATACCGTTAAGACTGAAGCTTAATCGGTCCAGTAGAAAATAATATAATGGTATTTAATGGTACAAGTTTCTGTACCACATCCCTTAAGGTGCATTCACTCCAAATGAGATTTGGGCGGTGGAGGTGACCAGTTTCAATGTTAAGTCAATGGAAGAGATGCAACTTGAGGCGATCTGAAGTCGAGTTGACCGACGGCTGATGCACGAAGGTCTGGCAGAAGCTCGATTTGCGTGACGCGGCGGCAATTGGGCCAACATTTAAATATCTGAAATTTTGACAGGTCGCTGCATTGCATCAGCCAATAAGGAACTTAGTTTTGGGCACCAGACATTTTAAGTGACTTGACCAGAGGGTAGAATATTAGTCCAAAGTGACAGTTTTTGTCCATAATTTCCATCTTATTACTAAACTTGCTGGAGCTAAGAGCTCATCCGGCTACTTTGGGGCAATGGGATACACTCTGGGCAGATCGCTGGTGGAGCTTACTCGCACGTTATGCCGGCAGACAGAGAACCATTGCGGGGTGCAAAGGCAGTCGGCTCGGGCTTCATCGAGACATTAAAATAAAGGAAAATGTTTTCTAATTTATCTCTTCCCCTTGGGTTAATGCAAGACTGCCAGCCTCCAAGCTCAGCCACAGAGACACAGAAACACCGCGGAAGCAGCCGTCATACAGACACAGCCCCCTGTACTGGCAAAATCTTTTAAGAACAATCATATAAACCCAAACATGAAGACATGATTACAGACGTTTTTGTAGAACTCTTCACAATAAATACACCTTATTTCTCAACATTGTTTGTGTCTTCCATACATTCTAAGTGAGAAATCCACAGTCACTGTTCCTTACAGCAATCATTCCAAAAACATTTGTTGGTAGCTCCTCCCACATGCGGCCGCGGCGTCAAGCTTGACATCCAACCCCTTGACATCCAACATCTTGGATGTCAAGGGGTTGACAAAATCAGACATAGCCGCTCTACCAAAATGGGTCCATATAATCTTTCCCTGTTGCAGTCAAAGAGTTTACAAAACAAAAGATAACGTTATGGAATTTTTCTCCCTAAAAGGAAACGTTGAACTGACACCTGTCAGCAGTAACACTGTACCACTGTAACATCTCTTGGTGCTCATGGTTCAGGGATCATTGATCAAAACACTAAAAGGAGGTGTCAATCATTTAGCCTCAAACTTGAAATCTAACTTTGAAAGTCTTCAAACGGCGGTCTATTACAACTCCATCCAAACTGACAATCCGTGCTGAAGCATAACAAAACTGTTGCCACATGCAGTTTTGTCTGTCACAACCACACTCAGATAAGTCCAAGACGACTGTAAAGTGCCTTCAGCTATATTTAGATGGATCGTGATCTCCAAAAGAGAAACTAGAAGTGACAGAATGTGCCGAACAATTTCTCAGACAGTTCACAGCTTTCCAACTCGCCAAATGGATTGCACTTCATGTGCAGGCGGCTCACAGGTGCTGCTCCGTCTGACAGAGGACGTCGGAGGCCTTTCAGTGGGATGTTTTACCCCAAAAGACGTTCAAATTGTCACTTTTTTGGACTGTTGTGAAATAGACAAATCATATAGCAAAATTAATAAAGTTTGAACAATGAGTTTGAAAAGATCTTTGAGTTGATAAAATAAAAATCGACTACCTTGTTCCATCTAACCAACAACACAAATAACAATTTTTCTAAAGTTTTTCTCCAGACAGTTATTGTATTTTATAATTGGGTTGACGATGTGTGTTTGACTGGTTTGAATTCTTTTGCTCCACACAAAGAACAGTCAGTCTTAGACTTGTGAGACGTTTTTTGCAGCACATACCCACTGAAGATATAAAACTTCCTGTCATCCCCTATCCTTCACTCTCACCTCCCACTCACTGAGACTCATAAACATTTGGCAACACATTTCATTTCGAAACAAAGGGCAAAATCGTAACTATGTGTACGTTTTTTTGTTGGCTGCTGCAACTTTTGGTCCATTAAGTACTTAATTACTTGGACCAACCATGTGTGACAATTTTTTTTTGCATGCGTAACAGAGCAGAATCTGATCAGCTTTAGCTCAGAACTAAAAAGTTTGACAGTTCAGAAACACTGAGCAGCTCTCTGCTGTCTGGAAGCTTTCTCATTCGACTCTGGATTCATTCTGAGAAACTGGCTATAGTGGAACAGGTAAAAGATTAAACATGCAAGTCCCTGTCTGTCTGTGGGAGAACAAATACTAGTAACAGACCAAAATTTACCTCACTTTTGTGCCACTGACAAAAAATGTAAAAGATGTTGGAGGATATTTGCAGATCCTGCTTGGTTGTTATCACCAAACAATACGTCTCTTCAGACTAAAATTGTCTGATCAAATAGAGTACGTGGCCACAGATTTATTTTGATCATCTTTTGATCTATTTTCAATGTGTTCCCAGAGGTCTTTCAATCATCATTATGTCGTTTTTAGCATACATGAAAAAAATCTGTAATTTAAGACATAGTTTCTGCAGAGCAGCAGTAATTTATTAGAAAGTGGACTGAGTTCATAAAATGGGTCCACAACCCTCAGGATGCAGCATTGGATGCAAAACCGGACTCCGACTGGTCCTGGACTTGGACTGGTCCTCGGGACGCCTCCAGTAGCGGTACCTTCACCCAGTATCGGTTCGGGTTCTGTATCGAGTCAGGTGCCGGGTAAGGATTAGGCTCCCCTCCAGGAGCAGAGATACACCTGAATGATCTTGAGATGTATTTCATCTTGAGTTTTCTGAGTTTTTGTGACCAACTAGAAGTCATTTGACTGAAAAAAAAAGAAAAAAAATCTGTAAATATGTAAAACTGCCAGAGGTGGGACCAAGTCATTGTTTTGCAAGTCCGAGTCAAGTCCCAAGT
>NC_050532.1:10385206-10386935 GCF_002922805.2 Oryzias melastigma | reverse complement strand
TACATGCAACAGTCACCCAATATTGCAAACTGAGTTTAAAAGCTTGTTCCTACAATAACAGCAAGACAGCTTAAAGAATTTAGTGGATTTACGATCAAATACATTCTTCTAAAAGTCTTGATTCTTGTTGTTTCCATTATCAGATGTTTAGGCCTTTAAGACTGAAACTTTGATTTACTGTAATTGTTTAGTTGTTAACACAATCAACATTGATCGTGTTAACGTTTGAAAAGTTACAGTATGTTAAAGATTTTGTGTTTAAGAGTCACCGGTGATGCCACAGGTATTAAAGGGTTAAATAACATAAATATTTTAAAAAATTGAACTCTCATTTGCTGTTTTTTGTGACAGTTGGGACAAGAAGAGAAAAAAAGTAATTTGTTTCTCAAGTTAAAAAAAAGCATGTTATATCAAACTGTTCAGTAATGAAGTGGGGGTTAAAATGTCAAAATAAACAGTTTCACTTTAGTGGAGGGGGGTTGGTTATTAGAGGGGCTCCACAGTTAAGATGTCTCTTAACTCCATGTCAGCAGTGGTAGTGTTTGTTTTGGATACACTGTGTTTTAAATGGATAAGTCCAACAGACAGCCTTTTTTGACAAATAGTGACATGTACGAAAAGCCTTTGGCAGTAGGCCAGCAGCTTTTGTTTTCATAGTCTGACTGATTTTTTTTTTTTCCTTTTACAAATCTACCTCCATCCCCCAACCATCATCACCTCCACCTCCAAAAAGACGTGTTAACAGTGTGTAAGACATGGTTTTATCCTCTGTGTTGTCGTCCTTTGTATGATGTACTTTAACACGTTTATTAAAAGCCTAATGTTTTTAGGTGTTGACAGCAGACAAAGGTAATTTCATACTACCGCTGGCACCGGTGCCCATATGGACAAACGGCCTCATAATGACTACAAAGAGGAATTCAGTTGGCTCAAAGACTGGGATATAGACGGGGCTTTTCTGTTTTTGTCTGAAGGGTGGGAACCATGCAGGAATTTAGGTTAGTGACCCTGGCAGGATGCAGAGTGGTATACTGCCTGAGGGCAGTGCCCCTGAAGAATCCTACAGTGAGTGGATCCACTGGTCAAGAAAAGAATGTGAGGATTGAGCCAAGTAGCCTTGGTGGCGGCAAGGTTTCCACGCCACAAACCTCACCGGGCATGAATGCAGATATGATTGGTGGGGGAGAGCATGACCTTTTATCCTCGTGCTTAATCATATGGCAGTGGAGTGAGATTCTGAGAATTTGTATCGTCATACCGAGTGGTCAGTGGCGTCTTTCTGACTTGAATGTCTGTGATTTCTTAACCAAAGATAAGATTTCATTTTATTCATGTAAAACTCTTTTTATTCTATATGAAATGTGGTCTGATTACACATATTACAAAATGAGTGGTTTTCCTAGTTTTAACGTATTCAATTTAAATATTCAAATATTTCCTTTTTAAATTTTAAGGTTAAGACTCCATAATTAAGAAATGCCAGTCCCTGGGCTGCGTTTCCATTGAATATTCTTTTGCACAAACTAAATTTGCGATAGTAAATTTGGCTACTGGAAAAAAAAAAACTTGCATTGATCCAATGTTTCAAGGTGTTTTTTGAGGCGTATCAATATTGACATATTTTGCAAAACTGCAATGGAAACACTTTTTTCGAGTCACGTGACCATCAACCAGATACCATGTTCAGCACCACAAGAGGGTGTCATGCAGAAACATTAGATCCAGAGCT
>NC_050532.1:10384837-10384950 GCF_002922805.2 Oryzias melastigma | reverse complement strand
TCCTAGTTTTAACGTATTCAATTTAAATATTCAAATATTTACCTTTTAAATTTTAAGTTTAAGACTCCATAAGTGAGAAATGCCAGTCCCTGGGCTGCGTTTCCATTGACTAT
>NC_050532.1:10360856-10384724 GCF_002922805.2 Oryzias melastigma | reverse complement strand
GGCGTATCAAAATTGACAAAAAATTTGCAAAATTGCAATGGAAACACTTTTTTCGAGTCACATGACCATCAACCAGATACCATGTTCAGCACCACAAGAGGTCCCACAGCATTACACAACTCATCAAAAGTTGAGCGTGTCATGCAGAAACATTAGATCCACAGCTCCTCTGTAAAATCACCAACCATGATTTCCCAAAATCGCTCCACCCATAGTCACTCCCACATAACGTTCCGCTGCATGGCCTGAATAAAACGCGGAAGTCTCCTTTGATAGATGATGAAGGGTGCTAGTGGCATGGCAGAAATGTCAGTGTATCTGCTGTAAATCAAAGTATTGCTCACATCCATCGCTGTTTTCACGTTGCATTCTTTTCTAGAATGTTGATCAAGTTTTGCTCGTGTAATGTAAAGGCAGTGTCGTGCCTGCGTTGAGTGAATCATGAAGTATTTGTGCGAATACTTTAAGTTACTTGCACTTATAGCATACAGGAGATGCTGTTGCACAGTACCCTTTACTTAGCACTAGTTAATACGGTGCACGCACCAGCTAGCTCTTTATTGACCTTGCGCAGTGCTGCAGGACATGTAGATGATACACAAGTCCCCATAGGATGCCCACACAAACTGTACTCTGATTGTCTAAATTCCTTATTTTTATCCAGTCTGTGCACAGAGTGTGCACACGTATCATTTTAAGAGCACTAAAGGGGCTCCTTGCACAGTGCTCTAAGCTCATTTGTGTCTCACCTACTTCACCAACCCTTGTGCTATCCTTGGCACGTTTACATCAAAAGTGGGGTAATCTGTCGCCAGTAGCATGCCCATGAACATTTTGGCTCCACAATTTCACCAAGTGGTCTATGACTTTCATATTTTGTGAAGGCCTCCTATGTTTCCCGTACAGGTTTGCCCATTTTTTTTGCCCACAATAGCCGTATCCACCTGTGAGGGCAGTAGTGACAAAGGCATTCCTAGTAAAGCTTATTTTTGAAAACTGAAACTACAAAGATAAAGCAAAATATATTTAAATCACTTTGAAAGAATAGTTGAGGTAAGGTCCTCAATGTAGTAAGGAGAGACTCCTGTGATTGCTGCCTAAACCCTGCCACGTGTTATCCCATTCCACTTATCTAATGAGCAAATCTGCTGGAGTCAAATATGAAGAAACATGAATAATTGTTCTTTTCTTCCTGCCATCCTGTCTCCACAGAAAGCAACTTTAAAACCACGTCACAGGATGGGCTACGTGAGTGTGTGCAAACACAACTTTGCTAACACAGGACATCCCTTAGTGACCTTACAGTTTTATCAAAATAAGTCAGGCGATGACTTGCCCTTTCACATGAACTTCTTCACCAAATAAATCCAAGAACAAAAGATAACATCAAGATAAATGACAGACACTTCTTTTTTCAATTCTATTAACAGAAATATTCATTTTAGAATATATTAACTATGTATTATGACTATGAAGATTTTTTGGTTCGTTTTTTTCCTGGTAAAGTATTCATTAAATGAAAGACTAATTAAAAGTATTTCTACTTCATATTGTTGACTTCAAAAAAAGTACCTTCTGATGGGATTCACTAGAGTGACATTTTCTTCCATTTATTCATTGAAGGTGTAATAATCAGTTATGTAGGCTTTATTCAACATTGAAATAAAATGATGTATCCTAAAAACAGACCAACAGAATCCTTTATAATTCCCAAAAACAGTTTTATTCATGAGCAATCTAATCAAATAACGTTGAGACTGTGGTAATTATATTAACACATAGTCGCCGGAGCTTAACAGTGAATTTAGTTCCTCTGAAAAAGTGCTGATAGAAAGCATGAGGCTGGTATTTCACATTTGATGACAACAGCACGAAAAGACTTCTCAGTGTTATCTGGGATTATCTATTTTATAGTCTCCCATCAATATTTGAAGAACAAAACTCATACAAGAACATATTTACGATGCATGGATAGCTTAGTCCTGTAAAACCTTTTTACCCTAAACAAAGGATGCTCCATTTTTTTCTGTTTTTGAGAACCATCAATACTGAAACAAAAAAATATTAATAATTTAAGATTAAGATTAAGATTAGGAAAACCTTTATTAGTCCCACAATGGGGAAATTGCAATATGCAAGAGCGCAGGTACAGAAATAGGTGAGAGGATAAAAATAAAATAAAATATACATTACAAAGAGCTAAGACGATGGGATACCCTTAAATTATAAATTTAAGAAGAACTATATAATAATTGGATTAGTTTACTGTCAATCAAGAGAATATAAAACAGAATTACTGCAATAATGTTAATAATGTAATGCAGTTTATTTAACTGATGGGTACCTATAGAATATTATTATATATTTATTATTTTTCTTTGATTTTCTTTAGTCAAACATGCTTTTCTAAAAAAAAAATATAATAAAAAAAGGGTGATCCTAAGATACATCAATGCCAAGTTTGTTGCTTATACATAAAATGCACAACTATTTTAGTCTGCACCAGAGTTGGACTGGACATAGTGTGAGCCTGGGGTTATAGTGCAGAAAGTACAGACGTGAAAATTATTTTTACTTTTTTGTCCTGTATCTTGGCTGTCTTCACACACTAAAAGTAACTATTGGCTCGAAAACTAATGAGTCAGACTTCAAACTATTTTTTATGCATGAAACATGAAATTGAAAGTTAGAATCTACTTCCCTACATTTATCACCAACATGAGCTGTTCCTGTCTTCTTTTCTGATTCTATTCATCCTCCTCACTCCCGAGAACCTCAACATCTTCCTCTCAGACTCCTGTCTCTTTCTCAGAATCGCTGTCACTAAACCAGGGGTATCAGATTTAAGGCCTCAAGGTTTGTTATTCTGCTGACTTTTCAGAAACCCAGCCCTATTTGCACCTGATTCCCTGAATCAGGTGTGTTTTGCCAACAAGAAGCTACAATGACATGTTAGGAAAAATGTAGGACACTGACCCTGGAGGCTTGGAGTTCTTCACCTGCGTTCTATGGCTGCTCTCACCACAGTCCTTACACCTGTTCCCTGTATTCTTGTTGAAACTCTTGTCACATATAATTCCAGAAACCTTCCATCTGTTCCAACCTGCTTGCACATGGTTCTTCACCTCTTTCTAACAATCTCAATTATTCAGGACAGTCCTAAAAGTCATTCTTCTTCACTGCTAATAAATGTAACCTTACTGTTTAACCTGGGTTCTTCTTATTTGAACAAAGATCATTCCTTCATTCCTCTCCTTTCTAAACCTCCATCCCTCTAGATGTTCCTCCACCTGCTACCTGGTTTCACTACTCCAGAGCACAGTGTCATCTGCAAACAGCATGGTCCAGAGATTTCTGTCTAATCTTATCTGTCAATCTGTCCATCACCACCAGAATGAGAGGGAGCTCAAAACTGGTTCCTGGTGTACTACATCTTAAACTCTTTTGTTACACTACAGCATGCCTCACCACTGTCTTCTAGCTCTCATACATGGTCTGGACAACTCCAACATTCTTCTCTGCCATTTCCTCATCCAAACCCCAACTCCTCTCTCTGTATCGTATGTCACTGACTTTCTCAAAGACACAATAGAGCTCCTTCTGACCTTCTCTGTTCTTTTCCATCAACATCCTCAAAGCAAACATTGCATCTGTGGTTCTCTTTCTTAGCATGAAACCATACAATAGGTCACAAAAGGCCACATCTGACCTCAGCTGAGCTTGTACTACTCTTTCACATAAACATAACCTATAAACATAAACAAAATATGTATTTGTAACTAAAAAAAAAGTTGTCATTTTAGTTAACCCTTGAATATTAGGTAAAACATTAAAGTTTAGGGACTTGAACTGGCTGTCAAGCCACATGACTATGCAAAAGAATGTATGCTACAAAAACTTAAAACTTTCATTGCCTCTGTTGTGCATTACGTAAACATTTGGGGTTCATTCTTAACAGGTAACCAACTGTCACAAAAAGGGTGACATACAGTTATTTGAGAAAACATTGTAGGCTGTAGGTAGCCAAAGATATCTGGATTATATTTGTCTGACTGCAAGATGTGAGATGAGTCCTCAGTTGGAAACAAATCTCATTTGCTGACGTACAGGAGGAGAAGGAGGACTGTGAGAAAGTGACAAAAAGTCAAATTTGGAAAAGATTAACTTGCAGGGAAACAACAATTCAAGCAGAGGAAGATCGATTTGGGCTGAGACAATAAGAGGCATGAAGAGGTGAATGGTAGAGGGATAAAGGTTCTGGCCTGGAAGACCCAACTTCCCTGTGAACCCTGAATTTGGCTGCTGAAGGCCAGATGACTTCACACGACGCACCTGAATACACAGATTTATACACACATGCCTGGCCATAGCTTCTGAACCAGAATATCCAACATGCTGACATCACTCCAGCTGGTGTAAATTAAAGAAAACGTAGCCTGGAGCTGCAGCTGAGAGGATGTGCTTCCCTGTTCTTGAACGCATACACAGAAAATACTCCTGATATTCTTTCACAAGCTCTTATTTTGAAAAACTGGTTAGGAAAAGTTAAGGGTGTAATTTATGTATTTACCAGCTATATCAATGAGATTTCATTTATATCAGATAAGGTTTAACCTTTTAAGGAATCAGGAAATTCATCAAGATATTTAAACATTTCTGCTGAGCCAAACTTCCAGTTGGACTTTTCTTTTTTAATAAAAGTTAAAAACAGGATCCTTCCCTTATTGTCTCTTGGACATGTAAAACACGGAAATTATTCACTAAATATATTGGCAGAGTATGTGTGCCCCGTTAATAAACAAACTCTATTTTCCCTGCCGCTGTCAGACATTTTCCACTGCAAGGATGGATGGTTATAATGAGAGTTCCAGCGTCCTGATATTTTTAAGGCTGGAGACAGGCTGTTATTGCACTCGAAGTAGCGAGGCCTTTGGGGTGGTGGATTATTCCATAGACCTGCACTCCAGACTTTATGGGTCTGAAAATAACCGTCCCACCTAGCCCTTGCAATGCTCCTCCCGTGGTAATCACAAAGTGTAGCCATCCATAAATGAATGTGGTATCTGCTAAAGCTGTCATCTCACCAATATTAGGTGAACCCAAGTTCAGATCAGAATCTACGAATTGGATCTGCACATCTAATGACTTACTGATGTGGGCTTGTAACACTTTATATGTCTTGACTAGACAACATCTTTACCAGGTTCATTATATTTCCATATAGATGCTTTCTCCCAAATATAAATGGTTTATTGGTGTAGTGAGTACACAGCACATTTGACACAGGGATAAACTCAGAGTCAAAATCTGCTTTAGCTTTTTAGAGTCCACGCATGACTATTAAATGTACTTCAAAACTAAGTGGAAGTAACTTTTTCCCTGATTCAATATTTCTGGGTTAAACATTTTATTATCTTGTCACTTTTTCTAACAAAAAAAAGTACTAAAGAACTAATGCTAAATTGTTTAGTGTCTCGGGCTCGATCCCATTTCTTAGTCCAATGTTATATGCCCAGATGACAGATTTAGTTATCAAAAGAAAAAAAAAATATGTGTGTTTGATGCAACAAAAAAAATGATATTGAGATTTAACCGCTGAGTAAAAATGGATGAACAACTACACCATAAACCAGGGGTGCTCAAAGAGCCAAAATCTAAATGGGATCCCGCTCCGCAGGCAAAATACAATTATTTTTTTGCATGACATGAAATAAAAGGAGAAAATAAAGAATATGGTTTCATTTATTTATTTAGATTCTGTATTCATTAAGGTAACACACAATAGTAAGAAGAAAAAGTAAATAATATTTGTATTTAAAACCTTTAAGTATAATAGCAAGGCTTCATAGCCACTGGCAAAGAAAGTGCTAACTGTGCCCCCGGAGGCCGAAAGTATATTACAACAGAAGAGTTTTGGAACACCATAGAGAATCAATAGGAAACGCGTAACGAGTTTTAATTAAACACTCAGCAGCTTTTGCAGCTATGACTTGGCTGGCCAAAAGATAACCTTTGGTGGGCTAAATTTGGGCTGCCGGCCCACTTTGGGCACCCATGCTTTAGAGTGTTTTATACCTTGATTTTCCAATTCACTGCAGTTGTATTCACTGAGGTGTGTATGGGTATGTGATTGTGGCCCTGCAACAGACTGCCGACCTGTCCAGTACCCCCCTGTGGCTCCAAAAGGGACAAAACAGGATTAGAGAATGGATGGATAGATATTTTCACGTAAATCAATGAACATAAGTGTCAGTGTCCAGCATTTAAAACGTTACCAATCCTTTGGGATACACTGGTATGTTTCATCTTTCATGGGCAGCAGTTGCTCAGATGATTGTATCATCAGCCAATGATCAAAGATATGAGGGTTTGATTCCCGTTCTCCACAGTCAAACGCTGTTGTGTCCTTGGGCAAGACGCTTCACCCTCCTTGCCTCCAGCATGGCTCCACTGGTGTGTGAATGTGCATGAATGTTCCAGTGATGGTCAGAGGGGTGTAGGTGCATACTGGCAGCCACGCCTCTGTCAGTCAGCCCCATGGGGGCTGCGGCAACATCAGTACCTTATTATCGCCACATTATATGTAGGCACTTTGAGTGTCTGGAAAAGTCCAGAAAAATCCAAACTATTATGAGGTCCCTTCAGGTGGCAGCATGAACCTCAAGGGAACTGCAAGACACTCCCTTTGAGATGCAGCCGCTCCTGTCTATAACCCTCCATGGGCATGGACAACCCAAAAACCTGCAGGACTAGTATGGGTCAACACCAGTGAAAATGTTGCTTTGGTGAGTAATTATGGCAAATTCAGCACAAAAAGCCCCCAGGCTGTGATGCTTTTGGTACCTGACTGGACGTGTAATAACCAAGTTGGCCTTTCAAAATCAGGTTTGGTCACATTCCAATTGCATCAAAAAGAACCTCTTCTGTATAATGTCTGCCAAATCCTAGCAGCTTTACCATGGTGACCTCCATAATAAAACAATTATATGTTTACTCTTGCGCTATCCTCGGCATGTTTACATTAAAAGTGGAGTCATCTGGACCCCAAAACACCGCACTGAACTTTTTTTTTTAAGGATTTTGTTATCTTCATTGGTGTCTGTGGCAGACATAAAATCCTGTCCACTTTTGTCAGGGGAGGGATCACACATGAATACAAGGGAGGGGTTATCTGGACAAGGGTTAATTGTGTTGTTAGGGAAAAAATAAATACAATGGTACCTCTTTACTTTCTAAAAGTAACCCACGATAGGTGAGATCTGCAAAGTAGGATCATACATATTATCAGGCTGTAAAACTACACTTTTTTCTGCACTTTTCTCTGTCGTTTGATCACTCTATGTCAGGGATGGGCAACTCCAGGCCTTAGGGGTTGCAATCCTGCATGTTTTCCAACATACTCTGCTCTGGGATGTTCTAATTGGCTGAACACACCTGAACCATGTAATCAGTCATGAGTAGTGCTTGGATATAATGGAATGAAAATAAAGATCTGCTTGCAATCAAAGATTGATGTAAATTTGGCAAACTTATGTTCTGGAGACACTATATGAAGGACATTGAATAACAGTCCATCAGTGAAGGGTAAGGTGGAAGAAAAGAAAAAAAAACGCATCTAAATGTGCACTGAAAAAAAAAATCAGTAAAAGGCAAAAGGTTAACACAATGCATTTTGGTCTAGATTCGCTAATCCATTGTCAAAAAAGGTTATAGTGTTATTCAGCGATCTTTTGAATCCCTTTTTCCAATGAAACTGTTTTCCCCAAAAAACCATAAACTTCACTCTTGGCAAGTCATTGAAATCTAAACTTTCAATGCAAGTCACACAGATCTGAAGCGTCAGTGAAAAGGCTACCGTATATCCTCCTACAGTGTTTCCAGTTGGCACAGTTCGGAAAATCACAAAGAATAGGAGCAGAACATGAGACCAGCAGGACTCTGATACTTTTCCTTTGAAAGCCTTCCAGCTGCCTCCCTGTGCTGACGGCCATCAGACATCGTAACCTTGCTGCAGACCTTTCGTGTGGGAAATGGAGCATGCTTTTTCTCATTCTGTGTGTAATTCACTTGTTTGATTAAGAACTAACACATACCAGGAGGGTTTTTTTAAGACTGTTACAAACAAGATTCCATAGCTTTGACTGACATTTAATTATATATGACTAAAGTACATGTTCCATATGGTCAGAGGTAATGGACTTAAACTGCAGTAAAGGACCTAGTATATCTGCTGTATTTTAAGATTTTAAAACTTAAATAATAACAGGTTGATTTGGTCTCATGCTAACTTCATGGTGTCAGTGTACCATCAAGCGTCACAGTCTGATAGAGTTGCAGCGCAAGACAAGGGGAGTGAGTGAAAAACCGTCCTTTCAAGATTTCAGGACAACCATGACTGTCTGATGTGTTCCTTTAAAAACCACTTTACCCCTTTAGATAATCCCCTCACGCCCAGAACCTTTAAGTTTGTGTGTATCCTCACTTTAAACAACACAACGGTTCAGTTACAGATCCGACTTACTGCCTTGAAATCTAATCAACGAGTTATTTTTTTCCCCCCGTGATTTGAGACAGGAAAGAGAATCTGCTAGTTTGTATATGTCCCTGTAAATCTAAACACACAGTGATCAACCACAGATCCTGTGAAGATCTGATTAGCAATTAAAGTTAATTGTATTGATATCTTCCACCTGCACACTTACTATAGTTTCGGGATCGTCCCTGTCTTTGCACTACAGCTACATTTACTGGTGCTGTAAACGGATTCTCTGATATGTGGGAGGGGCCAAGTCACCAACTGCAACTTTTTCTGATTTAGTTCAAAAGTTTGTGCTCCACCTTGGTTTCAAGGTGGAGTTGCCACTTTTAAATTAATACTTTAAATATATATATATCACCAGGATCCTTCTTTGTAGTGTCAGTAGCTAAAAAGGAGTCTGAAATTGTATTAAAAATTTTATTTAACCTTTATCTTACCTGGAAATCCCGTTACGTCATTTTTTCAAGGGAGTCCTAGGCCGAAAGGCATAAACACAATAAATACATTTAAAACAATAATCGTAGAAATAAAATACAATGACATTAAAATACAATTAAAATTAAATGATAATAATTAAAAGAAGATAACGTTTAATGTAAACTATTGTAAACGCTTACAATGGAGGATTGTGATACAACGTCCAGGATGTTCCATTTAAAAAGCAAATGTGGTATTGATATGTCAGAAGTTGAATGTATTTCCATTAAATGTACGGTGGCACAGTGGTTAGCTGGGACCAATCCCCAATGGGAGACCTTTCTGTGTGAAGTTTGCATCTTCTCCCCGTATATGCGTGGGTTTTCTCCGGGGCAACGGCCTCCTCCCTCCATCCAAAACCATGTTTTTCTCTAAAGCAACCTTTAACAGTAAAAGAGCCATTTGCATTTGTAGGAGCTGTGCATTCATTACAATGTATTTTTTTATAATAATTACAAATTTTGCCTCTTTTTTGACATGAATAAAAACAGAAATATAAAAAGAAACTACTATTTTCTCAATTATGTTTTACGTTTGACAAAAATTTGTATGATTTCCTTTCAAAATAAAAGACAGCTTGTGCCAAACAGGATCATCCCAGTGCAGCTCTAGACAGCATCACATGTGATCAAATGTGCTTTAAACTAATAAAGATCAGACTTTTTGACCAAAGGTTTGCTTAGTATTTGAAATGGTGGATTCTAGAGGAAGCTCAGAGCAAAAAAGACCTCTTCAAGTCAGCAGGGATGTATAAACCTTTACATATCGTCAAGGCGCACCTGAGCCATAAATGAATAAACTTAACTAATCTAAATTAAATAAAGGCTGTTTTTCAAAACCCTTACTTGAAGAAAATACTATTATTTTATTTTTCTTCACCCAGAGAGCCACTATGGAGAGGTAAAAGAGCCACGAGTGTCTCCGGAGTCGCAGGTTGCAGACCCCTGCTTTAACGTGTCTCTAGGTGTGAAGGGGTGTGTGATTGTGTGCGACAGACTGTCAACCTGTCCAGGGTGTACTTTGCCTTTGCTCACAAGCTGCCGGGTTAGGCCACGTCACCCCCGTGACCACAAAAGGTGATGGATGGAATATATCTAAGTGTTTTGCAAGTGTGAGCTACATTCACTTGATATGTCAAATATCTGGATATTTAGAAATTATTTTAGAAAAAAGTTTCAATGTACCTGTTCTTAGGTTATCCGTTATCCGTGGTCGTGATGTTCTCTTCAATTGTGAAAACAGCCTTTTTGTAAACTGCCAAACTGACATGAGTTACTTGTTTTGAGAAGACACGTGTGTAACAGATCTGCCGTCTTAGCTGAGCAGGAAGCTAAAGGGAAATTTGATGAGCGGAGAAGATGGAGATGACGTCAGCATAGCTGGAAAACGAGCCGTGATGAAGCTGTTTAACAATTTCATAAATTTGTAAACAGACAAGATAATCCTCCACAGCACAAAGTAATCAGGCCACAATGGGCTGTTGAGCCACAGGAATGTCAGACAAGCACAGGTGGTTTCTATCCCGCAGTTCCAGCTGAGCACAGACAAAAAGAACTGGCTGCTGCCTTTCACTAATACAACAGATAACGCCACCTTATTCTCAGATTTGAATGTGATTATACTGCACACTCATACTTTAATGTTTTGATGTTTCCACTAAGTTTTCTTACAGCAACATCTTTCCATGACATCAAAAGGCCTTTAGATGCTCCCATTCAAAGTGGTTTATCTAAAACTTGGGCCAATCTGTGGTTAAGTGCATTGCTCAAGGACACAATGACTCTTTAGACTTGAACCTTTGTGCAAACAACGGTGTAATCAAGCCACTTAGCCTTTGTCCAAAACTCTTTTTATTAGTCCTGTCAATCGATTCAAAATTTATTCAGATTAATCAAACTTTTGGGTTGTGATTAATCATGATTAATCACAATGTTTTACCATGTACATTTTAATGACAATGTGCAGCCTTTGGACAAAAACAAACCTGAGAGAAATTTTTACCCTTCATTTTTTTGTCTGAAGTTTTTATATTTGTAAGTGTAATTTGGATGCACAAGAAACATCAACAGTGAGAAAAGCAGAACTCTAAAGACCGTATGTCTTGAGTAATCTGCTTTCTGTGAAAAGTCAATCTAAACCTAAAAAAACAAGAAAGTATTGAATTCAAGAATTGATGCAACATTTGTTTCTTTGTAAGTGACAGTGGTACGAGTTGGATAATGTTGGCTGAATTGTGCTTTATCAGAAATTAATGCACACCGTAGAAGCCTGACCCCTCCCTTACACCGCCAGCATCACAGCTCCGTTGCGTGCACCGCAGTCTTTTCGTAACATTAAAAGTGCGAGAGAAACTTCCACTGCAGGCGTTTACGTCCTGCGTCTGCGGACTGACCTCTGCGTCGCTGCGAATCCTTTTCGTTTGGTTCAAATTTTGAAATTTTGACGGACGCCGCAGCTGATCGTCATCACTTTCTGTGAAGTTGGGGCTATTCGTGACTTAAACCGGAAACCATGCGAGCAAATTTAAAGTGCATCCGGCATATTTTCAAAATAAAACGAACTTTCTGCTGAACTCGCCGGTTTCAGCGTGTTGTAAACATTACGCAATTTTTGGGTTACTCAAAGTGCGTTGCAGCACAGCGTTGTCAGTCATAACCATGGACGACGAGAAGCTGATCATAGAGATCCAGCACTACTCTGTCTGGGCTGAGCTTTCACAGGCTGTGGCTGGAGCAGCAGCCAGTGTAAGCCATCGGCTGTAGCTAGTCCACTCCCGCGACGCAACGAAGCCTTGACCCTAGCGGTGTAAGCCCAGGGTGAAGCCCCCGATGCGAAGCGGAAGAAGGTTGCTTCTCGAGTTGTGATGAATTAGTGTTTAGAAATGTTAACATGCTAATTTTTTTTAAACAATCGTGTGCGTTAATGCGTTAACATTGACATAGATCTTTTTTAATGGATCCTTAGTTTTGATTGTCTTTGGTGGTTCAAAACTTTGGTAAAAACTCTTGACTGTATAAAAGACTGGGTCAAGTGAGTGTGACATCACCTATAGAAAATTAACGCAGTTGCCATTTTTCATGATACAGACCTCTCCATGTTGCAGTCAAACACCATTTATCAATAGTGCAATACACAGATTGCACTATTGATAAACTAGTGTTTTAATGTGCTATGACAAAATTAACTCAATTCAGTCACCATTTTTTTGTGATTTGGACAGTGTTGGAGCTAGATGTCATTGGTAAGCAGCTTTTGGTCCGGATCGGTTTGAGCCATTGTTTATATGGCAACCACTCTCATCAGACGTGACGAAGCTTGTTGAAAGTCTACATCCCTATTACTTGAAAGCAGGTTCAGGAGAATCGGTCAAATGTTTCGAACATGGTAGCAGGTACCACATAAATTTATTGGGCCTTCTGATTGGTCAGTTTTTGACTTTAATAATTTGGGATTCATAAAAAAGTTTGATGAAAATATTATTATGTGCAAGAACATGTTAAAAAATGGCATCAGAGCAAGAACGGTTGTTCTGACTAATAGAATGAATAAATAATAGCTGTTTAATTCTTAATAGAAGTCTTTGGGATTTTGGCTTCTCTGAGTCATCAGGTACTTCTCATATTCAAACATGGGCAAAAAAAAAAGAAAAAAAAAGATCAACTAACACTCTTCCAAAGAACAGCTAGGAAAAATACTGGATCTTTGGTAGGACGTCTATAAAAATGAAATAAGATACTTTCAAATTTCCCAGAGTCCCAAAGGATTTTTGTTGGTAGGATAATGAGCTGCATGTCAATCATCTGGTGTGCTAAAATGTACAGTTCAGGCCAAATACAGTCTTGCAATGTGGGACAAACAAAGGGTCCTGAAACAAGAGATATCTTTGCTTACCAGTTGCCATAGAAACAGAGGAAGCCCTTCCCTGTCTGACTCCATGTCAGCCACTCTGGTGACATGAGCCAGCATTAAAGGGAGCGACTGGATGTTTTTGTTACATTCAGTTAGCTTTTCAAAACAAGCTATTCATTTGCTCTTACAATACACGCTTCCTTCTTCTCCCGTGTCCTTTCTGAAGCGTTGCCGGGCATATCTGCGCTGTAGATCCTGTGAATGACTTTTGCAGAAGCTGAAATATCCCGACAACATCCTGGTTCCTTCCTTTTAAAGCATAAAAACGAACAAGTCTCCAAAGAGCCACATAGCAGTTGGTCTGACTTTCCTTTGGCAGGTAAACATGTCAGAATGGGGAGTGGAACTTTGATTGATTAAAGCCATATCCAGGTTTGTGGGGTGATGAAGTGAGCAGCTGGGTGATAATGGCACAGAGAGGTATTTTGGTCATAGACTGGAGTTCATTGCAAATAGAAGACCCTAGAATATTCAGATTTGTACTGAAATTATTTTGGAATTAAATATTTTGAGTTTGTATTTTTTCCAAAATAAAGTGAAAAAACACTTCCACTTCAGACACTGATGCAAATATTGTAGCTGTGGCAGATCACTAAAAAGTGTAAAAGTGAAAAAAAAAATCTTATAATTCTCTTGTGTAAGTGATAGGAACTCTCTATTTTTTACTTTTTTTTAAGTACAATATTTTATTACTCTCCAACCTCCTCCCATCCTTCCATTTAAAATTGCATTTCCTGTAACACCTCAAATGTACTGTCTATTGGGGCTTTATTGCTGGTCTCGCGTCAAAGCCAGCTTCCTCTCTGTAAGTGCTTTCCCATGTGCTTCCTGGAATGCTCAGGGTTACAAACCAGGTTATCTGAAGGTTAAGAATTGCAAAACCAACTGTGTTCAGGTACGGAGAAACACAGCGCCTGCACTTATTTCGACACAATAAGGATGTTTTGCTTTTACTCGGCAACAAGCTTGGAAAGGAACTCCCAGTTGGGTCTCAGTGGTGGGATCGGGGAGGCAGAAAGAGGATATGTTACCCCGCAATATGTAAATGTTCTAACTTGTGAAGCTTAATGTTTGCTTTGAAGGAACTTTATTTTTTTTTTCAATTCAGTATTAAAATGTTACACATTCATTGCGCAGAATTAAAAAAGCTTGGCATATTATTAGAAGAGGGTTTTGTCTAGCTGACATATTGCTCTGTAGGTGTAATTACTTGTACGGCAGTTGTTGTTTGAGAGGTTGCTGGTTAAATGCAACTTATATACAGGATGTCCCATAAGTCATCATTCATAGGAATAATAAACGTTTCTTGACAATAATTTTTATATATATAATACGCTCTACATGACTGTCGTTTTAAGAGAGGGTGACACAGTTTCCACATTCAAAGTTAGGCTTAAAACATTCCTCTTTGTAAAGGCCTATTGCCAGACTAGCTAGTAATCAGAGAATATTTAATTTATTGCTCCCTTACTTAGTGTAATAAAGTTAGAGGAAAAATTATAATTTTCATTATATCTGTTACACGTATTCCTCCACAGAACTCAGCAGAGGGAAGTTGGTTTGATAAACCGGGCCCTAGCGGTTGATTCCCTCTGCTGTAGCTCTCGTGGGTCTAAATGATTTTCTATCATTGTTATTATTCACATCAGCTCTAGGGTTCTGTTCTCTATTTTCACTTACTTCGTCTCTCATCTATTCTTTATTATTTATTATATTTACACTAGTTCTCTGTGCTTCTGTTTGGTGCAGTGTGATTCACGTGTTGTTCCTCTTTCCTCTCCCCCCTCTGGGGAGATTTCAGGATTCCAGGTGGATCACCCTTACTCCTGTTTTTGGCCGTGGACCTCACCTCTGATGTCATCTCACATCTCAAAGTGGGAGGATTCCAGGTGGACCATCGGTGGTCCTGTTCTTGGCCGTGGACCATGCCTCTGGCTTGTCGTGGATGTATACCTCGTCCCCCACCTGTGCCCAGTCCTACTTGGCTGAACTATATTCAAATATGTAGTTGTAGAGATAGGTAAGCTAGTTCCTCTTTATTGGTCCTGGTAAATTTCCTGTCCATCCTGGGAGAGGATCTCTTCTTCATGTGGACATGCCCAAGGTTTCTTCTTTTTTCCTGAATCAGGTTTTTTTTTTTTTGTCTAAGGGCAGGGATAACCAGTTTTATTTAGTCCGTTTAGTTTAGCAATCAGCTGCTGTCTTTATTTTATGACCGACCTTCTGCTTCTGCACAGTTACCGCCATGAAGCCCAATGAGGCAATTGTTTTGTGAAATTGGGCTATATAAATAAAATTGAATTGAATCGAGTTTGTCAGAAACGTCTTGCTTGATTTAAAGCACTTCTTGTATTTTTTAACTTGACAAAAAGTGTTGTGTGTGATACTCATCCCATGTTTGCTTTGCTCTTGCAACTACACCACTATGTTCAGAACCGTCCATCAGGAGGATTTCAAATGCATTCTGTGAGGTATCTGAAATACAAAGAAATACATGTTAGGACCATATATATATATATATATATATATATATATATATATATATATATATATATATATTGAAAGTATTATGTCTCCTATGTATGGAGACTTATGGGAGACGCTGTAGATATACTTATATGTACTTATATGAAGTTTTA
Organism: Oryzias melastigma; assembly: GCF_002922805.2. Taxonomy (NCBI): domain Eukaryota; kingdom Metazoa; phylum Chordata; class Actinopteri; order Beloniformes; family Adrianichthyidae; genus Oryzias; species Oryzias melastigma. The sequence goes on along the minus strand of NC_050532.1, from coordinate 10,369,160 downwards.
CTATCTTTTAAAAAGGCGGTCAAGTGGCTTTTTTCAATGAAAAGTCTACGTTAACCCCTGTAAACCTGCATTTTGGGCTTCCGTGTTCAAAACTCTAGCATTTGCATCCCTACACGAGTTTTTAAGTCTGTTCTCGGGTTGTGTGTACAGATTGGGTGTTCACGTACTGGAAGTTCACCAAATTCCAAATGCAGAAAGTTGCTGCCCAACACTTGCGCCAACCTGTAACCACCAGGTGCAATGTGGGGTTCACTGTATTGCCCTAGGACACTCTGACACATGGGCAGGTAAGGCGGGACCCCAACCTGCGATCTTCCAATCAGAGGTTGATTGTTCTACTCTACACAATGGCTTTGATTCATAGCTGTGTGTTTGACTTTGACAATCTTTTTCTTTTTTTATCTGGATGAAAGCTTCTTTAAAAACAATTGCTCATTAATATTTCTTACAATACATGTGTGACCTAAAATACTTCATTGGTGTATTAATTAATGTGTCTATTTAGTAAAACATGTAATTCAATATGTATTTTTCTGTGTTTCTTCAATACTGAGCGAGGCAAACACCATCCCTAGTGTTTCTATCTGGTTTGGATCCTCTCACACAGTTTGGGAATACAACTGAATACTATTATGTTCAGTTAGTTCAAGTTTCCCAGCTGCAGATGTTCAGATGTTCATCAGTCTTATTGAGAAGCTTTAAAAAAAAGTGATTGGAATAAAATGCATCCAATTTTATTGGATGTTTTTCATATCATCTATCGTGAGAAAAATACCTCAAGAAGATGTTAAAAACACAATTTTTATCGTAGTGGTAATATTACGATGTATCTATGTATAAGTAGGCAGCTAAAGCATGCCATTCTACCTTTTATAGCCTTTATCTTTCCGCCTGAGAGGTTTTATATGCAGTCAGTGGGTCACACACACCTGCTGAGCTCCTCTATGAGTTTAGAAAATCCTCTAAACCACATGCTCTTTTCTCTCTCCAGTTTGATCTGTGGGAAGAAATCAGCCTTAAAGGAAACATTTGTGTAGCCCTGTCAAGCTTGCATCAGGTTCTGCAGTCCGAGATGAGCCATTTGTGTTTTCAGCAGCAGCACAGAAGTCCTAAAAGTATTTTCTACCGTGTATTTTTTATGGAGATTTTGCCTTGTGTTTCATAAACACCTGAGCTCCACTCTACTTCTCTCCAGCATTTATGATGTATTTGCTTAGAGTCATATTTTGACAGTGGTTTGCTGGTCTGGGCGACCTAAACCGCCTCTACTCAAACATACCTACGACAATAGGAATGGTTTCGTCATTCTTAAACGCTGCAACGTTTCTCTTTCATCTCATCTAGCAGCTTTGCGTGAGCTGATCACGACGGTACGAGGTTTGTGTGTCTGTGTGACGGGGACGTTTCGGGAACAGAACGTACCGTGCCTGCGTTGGCCTGTTGATTAGCACTTAAAAGCTTCTTCATGGTAAGAAGCGCTTCAGGAATCGTTTTAAGGGCGTAGTATCCCTTTTCAAATGCTATAGTTCAGTAGAACCTTACTCTGTTGCGGTTGTCTTCAGCTGTTTGGGATCCATAAAGACAGAGCTATGGGCTCCTATCAGCCGTCCTTTGTCTGGTCCCACAGAGAGGCTCCTGTTGATGACTTATTTTGGAAACTCGAAGCATGGGCCTCTCAGTACACGGGACAGGATGGAGAGTGACGGGGCCAGCCTGGCTGGGCTTCAAGTGTGTGAAAACTGGGAGCCTGATAACAGAAATTGGGAATGAATCCAAAACAAAGTGGTTAATAAAGTCTGCTTATGATTTTATTGGCATCATAGACTACTTTAATGGTTAGGGTTACGTTCTTTCATGAAGACATAATTCTGTCACTATCAGTTACACTTTTTTAAAAGATGCTGCATATACTTAATTCAGCCAGACTGATCTTATTACATTTTTCTGTTGATGAAGGGCTTTTGTTTTTTAGTCTTAGCTGTTGGGCTTCAGTTTGAGGCATTGCATGTGCTCAGTATAGTTTAACATATTTAAGTTTAATATGATTAAATCTCAGTTTAAAATGACACTGTAAAAAAAACATATTTGCAAATAAAAGTTATGTGTGTGTGTGTGTTCACGATTTGATATAGTTGTGGGGACCGTTGTTTGAAAACTCCTTACGGGGATATTTTACATTGTAGGACGAAGAATCTTTTTGGCTTGATGTTTTTTTTTTTTCTCATTGTAGTCAAGTTTGAATTATTTAAAGACCCACTCCAGTGCAAAACTGTGTTTTTGTTGTTTTTAACATGTGACATTTTTCTGCTGATTGAGAACATTTATAAAGAAAATTCAGCTTCAAAATTTATTTTTCAGTATTTCTTTATTCAAATCTGTCTGAGTGAGGAGCAGATGAAAAAATATTCTGGGGGAAAATATTGTATTCATGATCTGACCTCAAAATTGCATGATTTTATAGCTCCAAAATAGCTCACCTTTTTAGTTGAACTGCTAACGTTAGCTTGAGAGGTAGTTTGAGAGCACATAAACAGATAGATGATGGGAAGAGGGCGAGCTTACTCTGCAATAATGGTCCATGTGCACAACTAAGAGGCACATTTTTTTAAAGAGCTACTGGTGCTCTGCAAAAATGGTCCTAATGCAAGTTTTTTGGTGTCAGCTAAAAAAGGCCCAACCATTATAAAAAGACCACCGGTAATGGTTTTAAAATAGATCAAAAGATGATTGGAGTGGGTCTTTAAGTAAAGTAACATTGAATCTCCTCTAGAAACTTAAAGAAAAAATATAAAAAGTAGGATTGGGTGCTAGATAGTTTCTCATCTATGAATAGCATCTCATTAAGGTACCTAGATTACAAAATTTACAATTAAACTATACAGCAAATTTTGTGTCTTCACATTATTTAAAAAGCAAGATAATTTATTATTTTAATAAGTTCTTTTCAATTCTTCTTAAAAAAATTTAAACCAGATATCTTGGGAAAAAGCTGGACGCAGTGCAATAATAAATAACAGAAAGTGGTTAGCTGTGGAAAAGTGGCAACAGAAAGAACAGCGCTCTAAATCACCACCTGCTGTGATACAATCAACAATAGAGCCAGCAGGGCCTTCTCTGCACTCAGAACCTGTAATCTCCCACCATTTTTCAGATGACTCTAGTGGCAGTGACAGACTGAACTTTTCCTTCCACCGCTGATCCAAATATCCCATTTGTTTGACTCGGGCAACTCAGTCACAGCTGTCTGCAACTGTATGGGACTGGGAACCTAATCCCAGTCCCTCTCTGGAGACCTGTTTTCCAGGACAATAGGATACTGTACTTGGCCAAATAGACTAATTTGAATTCTTGGGTTTAAGTTTGTTACAGAAACTTTCCTGGAGCACTCCAATGTTTTTTTTAACTGTTTTCTTATTAACAGCTATAATAAAAATAAAACTAAATCAATTAATCCTAAGAGAAGCTAATTCCGTATATTTTCCCTGGGTAGCTATTTTCCTGCTGAAAAATAGCTTCACAACTAATCATAGCTGCACATTAGTGGTTTTTAAAATAGTTCAGATTGACCTTTTTCAAGCAAATCTATTTTAAAATGTAGGAAAATGAGAATTTTCATCAGTAAGCTTTATTATCGCAACCCAATCCAAGTTCCTGATTGGTCAAAGTTCTAGCTGGTATAGCTTTTAATGCACGTTCAGAATGGTTGTCGAAGCTTGCATAGCTTCATGATGTTACAGGGAGAGTGTTGAATGAAAACGCCTAAAACACAAGTTTACATAGACTTTTCATTAGAAGTAGTCACTTGATAGTGCGTTGCTGAGGGCAGTGTGAGCGTAGCTTAGCAGCTAACATAAACCTATAGAAATTGGAAATGGATAATTGAGCATCTGAATCTGGAGGGGACTGAAAAAAAGGAAAAATCTGTACGATGTGCCAAAATCTCACCCACCAACTCCTTGCATTTTAAAACTTTTCACCAGAGCTTGGTACCTGCAGCATGCCCATAGGAAAAAAAAATTAATATGAATATTTTTAGCCCACGGGTTCATCGGGTGGTCTACATTACTTGCAGGCCACCTGTGTGCCCCACACAAGTTTGCCCACATCCACCTGTAGGGGTAGTTGTGACAAGGCATTGTCACAAGGCAAGTGGAGTTTCAATGGTAAATTTACTATTAGTGTAGCATTAAACTATTTTTTCAGACTGCTTTTCCGTCTTTTTCCAACACTTTGTGCCAAATAATGAAATGTAATGCATTTTGCAGCACCAGTTAAGTAATAAATCCTGGTTTTCTTTTCATGGTTTTATCATTAATAACTGTAAATTTTGAAGTTGTGTTTTTAAGAAGGAACTGGGTTAATGAGAGTAGTTCACTCAAAGTCCAACCTCTCTGGTTCTATGTTCAGCTTAGCACAATGGCAGGAATTCCCATGCAGTAGGAGGGGATAAAAATGGGGGTGACAGGTTCAAAAGTTCAGGTACGTCTTTAGACTCACTTTCAATGCCACTACCATTTGGCACACTCTGACACTTTGGAAATGTCAGGGAGAATTGCATTTAACCCTCTGGATCAAGTTCTGGGTGGCAAAAACTCCAAAGGAATATAACACAAGCAAACGGGGGAGATGGTGAAGAAGAGATCAGAACCAAGTGATCCAAGATGTTTCAGAGCAGACGAGATGAAGCATGGGCCCCCTTTCAGATCTCCTAATCCTGCATGGTTTATACCATCATGTAAGATGCCATGAAATCCACCCACTCACCTCTGACCACTGCACACCGTGCAGTACACAATAATTGTATTTTATTGTGAAAATTTAAGCACTATAACTTTGTGCATCTTACTTTTTCCTCATTGGGATTGATGGAGACTGAAGATGACATTAAACAGTTGTGAAATAACAAGTCTTGTAGGTGCAGAATTCTACCAAACTTTGATCCAGATCTGGGAAATACTAGAATGCATTTTTACACTATGATAATCCTAATAATAACCTTAATTTCCTATTACCACAATGAGCCCTGACAATATTACAGGACAGTTATTAAACAGCAGCAGTGGGCTGCAGGTCAGCAGTCTGTGAATGTGGACAGATACAATGCAGGGAGAGCGGCTTTATAAAGAAACAGTCATAAGCCATCTGTTTTTGGGAGAGACACAGTCTTTTGACAAACGCCTCTGCAGATGTCTCTCAGTTGCTGTGTGAATGTGTCTCTTGGTGCGTTTGATTACACATAAGTCAGCAGCTACTTCAAGTCTCTGCACAGCATGAGGGAGGCTGAGTTCAGGCTGGGCTGCAGCAGGTCAGCTGAGTTAGCTTCAGTTAATTCCCTGGAAATGGTTTGTTCCTGTTCTACTTGTGTGGTTCTGGAAAACTAAATAAAACTTTTATTTCCTCTTTTTCCCCCTGCTTTGGTAGTAATAAAAAAATACATCATAGTTCCACACAAACTATTATAGTTTTTATGCCTACAATTGGAAATATTTATGGAAAATAGAAGACAATTCATGCTGCTGTCACCGTATGTCTGAGAAAATTAAATGTATTTAAGTCTTGAAATATTTTAACTTTAGAAAATGGTGCTTCCAGTTTTTTCTGTCAACACTATCCATCCAAGGTCAATTTGGACCCCAAATTAGGCTCAACCAGTTTGAACTTGTTTCTTCAAACTTAATTTTTTTTCATAAACCATGAAAGGAGAACACATAAATGGGCATTTCACTTAAACAGCCAGTTGGACTCTATGTTTAAAAGTCAAAAGCAGCTGAAAAATTGCAGTAGCTTGTTCCCACCACAACTCACCAGAACTGTGAAATGAATCAGATGTTAAAACCCCACAAAGCCGTGCTTAAGCTATAAATTACAAACCTTCTCTCTCCACGCAAACACAAATGTATTCAGACACTGAGGCATTCTGTGCATAAATATGTCATGTCTTTTATAAATATATGAGCGCATGGTTTAAACTGGTAAAATATGTTGGAATTATGCAAACAATTCAGACACCCGCTGTGAGATAATCGAGTGTTATTCTTTTTATCCTCACTGTTTTTTTCATTATCTGACATGTGATTTTGTTTAGAGCCTTTGGGGTCTGTTTAGAAACAACAACTTGGCCATTATGCACAACAACACAAAGTGACATCACAAAAATGATGTTCATTGCACGTGCTACAAAAGTCTAAGCAGCTGCACTGAAAATGTTATGACCGCCATGATCTTGCAGTGTCTCTAATGAAGATTGATGTGGATAAAGACTGCCCAACTCTGGGGCGAGAGAGCTGTTTTCCATCTGTATCTCCCCCATTCACTGCGGATGAGCAACAATAGGTGATTCTAGAGATGTTGCTAGTGTCACCAAAACAACCTACCGTGACTTTTCAACTGGTTTCATGATTGACATGATTCTGTTGTGGAGAAAAGCAACTTAACCTAATGGTGAAAAGCCACTTTTCTTTGTGACAGACTCTGCTGATTTGATGGTATAAGTACTTGAATACTCTAATACGCTTCAAAGACACTGGAATTATGTTAAACAGACAACGGTATAGTCGGTAGAATGTCAAAACTGGAGCTAAAGCTCCGGCATTAAAAGGTTAATTAACAGAAGTCACTTTTTAAAGATAATTAGCAGCAGCAGAACCTCACGCTTTTCATGGCAGCTCTGTCACCATCAGTGTGTTTATGGAACTTGTGACCGTAAAGCTCTATGGGCCTTAAGCTAGGTAGAAAAGTACTACATAAATAAATGCTATTTACCTGTCACCAACAGATGGTTCCACGTGCAGCGGGTTTATTCATTCAGACAAGAGCCAAGCACAGCTAAAAGTCCACAAAGCTAAATCAGGGTCAGACAGAGGTCAATCACGATCCAAGAGTCCAGGTGAAAATAAGCAGGGTCAGAAGCAGAAGATTGGGTCCAGATTAAAACGCTCAGTAATGCAATCAGGGTGGCACAAACAATACTTTGCATAGACCAAGCCTCTGTGCACTGTTAATTAAGAGGTGGATACTTGTCAGATGTGAGTCAGCTAAGGGATATAAGAGGTTCCAATCTGCTGACCATTTTTTTCAGAAGTTTAAAAAATCTGCAATTTTTTCATTTATTTCTAGAACGCCTCCCACCACTATCAAGGGGGCCAAAAGTGCTGAGAACAGGGTCAAACCAATACATAATACAATGATAAAGTAAAAAGAATAAAACAAAATTAAACCCAACAGTGTTAAACACAGGTGTCAGAATCCAGGCCTTGAGGGCCGATGTTCTACATGTTTTCCATCTGACCTGCCATTGAAGCTCCTAATTGAAAAAACACACTTGATGCAGGTAATCGAAAGCAGATATGGCAAGATTGATTAAAAACCAGCAGGATACCAACCTTTGAGACCTGGAGTCTGACACTCCTGTCATAGAAGGTCAGCTGGGAGGTACTAAGGCACAATAGTGGAGGAATAGTTTGGCTTTAACTCTCTCCAAGAGGGTGACCTCTATGAAAGCCGGTGGTAGTTTATTCTAAAGTTTAGGAGCCAACACAGTAAACCCAGAACTTGCATTTGGTTCTCGGAACCAGTAGTACACACTGGTCCAAAGAGCAAAAGGACTTTAGGGGAGAATGATGATGTCATGAAATGGGCGGCACCCATATGCAGTGGCAGGTGGAGCCTCAGGAATCAAGTCATTTTACTCCTGGGTAGGAAAAAACTCAGGAAAATAATTAATATTGCATAAATTATTTATGTGCCGAAGGTAATATATGATATGATAGTTCACTCTGAGAGGCTTAAGAAAATGATGTTATGGCCCCTTTAAACACTTAATACTTATACTTTCTATGAAACCACCAAGTGAGCAAAAAATGTGTCAAAGCAGATGACCAGACAATGAAAACAAGAGATTTATTTGCGCTTCAGTATTTTTCGGTGCTAGAACTTTTTTTTGTTGTTGTTGCTCCTCTTCAACCTCCAGGTGGAATTTAGACATCATTTTACAAGACCTTCCTTTTTTAATGCATGGTTGTACATGGTCCACTTTTCAAGAAAGGTTCTATTCTGAGCTAAACTCAAACTTTTGTGACAAAAATGTGACGTTTGAAGCATCAGTTTTTCCTTTAATCTTACTTATGTTCATTCTTTTCTTTTGTCACAGCATTCTTAGATTAGAATTCAGATATTAAGATCCTACTGTTGACTTTAGATTTCTATGATTCACAAAAAAAAACACAACTTATTTTTTTTCCATTGACCTTTATCTTCTTAGTTTATTTGACACTAGAAAAGTCTCAAACTCACATATTTGGACAC
>NC_050532.1:10350581-10360796 GCF_002922805.2 Oryzias melastigma | reverse complement strand
TTTATTTGACACTAGAAAAGTCTCAAACTCACATATTATTTGGACACACAAACCTATTTTTCTTAAAATCACACCAGATCTTCAATATACTGTGTATTTCCATCTTAAAACACAAATGGTGAAAGTAATGGCTTTGAGTTGGAATAATTATACAATTTTAAAACAACAGATGAATCAGATTGCTTAATAGTGCTGTGTTTGTGTCTTCAGACCAAAGGGATTGCGAGCCCCCGGTCTCGGAAGCACATTTGTTTGAGTTGAGGATTCTTAAAAGTTCATGTAAGTTCATCCTCTTTGGAACAAAGACTTAAGCTCTCTTTTTGTTTCTTTGTGATGGGCCTTGTTCATATTATTCTTTTTGCAGAGGAAGTAGGAAGCGAGCATATTTCAACATTCTGGTCATGGATTAGTTTCTCAGTGGATGACATCACTCAGGGGCTCTGCTCCACGATGGGATGGGGTGAGGTGAGGATTCGTGAAGCTCATGTTTTGTATGATTTAATTAATAAAATCAAGCAATCTGTCCAATTTTTATCAGCATTGCAATGAGGCTGTGAAAGTTTTGACTTGATATTTTAGTACAATATTTTCATAGAAATGTATTTCCTGTACAATTGTAGTCCGATACTGTTCAAATAATAAAAAAAGGAAACAATGCTTTTATTTTCATCTTTTTTCTTCAGACCTTTGTCTCCCTGTTGAAAGACACACATGCTCAGTTAAGCTGAAGACTACAGGCTCTACCGACTCCTGGTTTCCCACCTCAAGAAGCTTGTGGAATTCACCAGAGGAAGTGCAAAATCAGGCAATCTGCAATTGCAGGATTAGATGTAAGCCTTTTGTGAAATCCAGTTGTGCAGGGCTTAGTGAGTTTCACTATTACTGCTGCAAGAAGAAGCTAATGAGATGGTAGCTCATCTTGAAATTACCCTCCACACTTTGTGTTGTGCAAACTAAGACAATGGGTTCATTTTCAGCTATTTAGAAGATAAAAAAAATTCCAAAATGGCCTAAATTAAAGATTATCCCACATACAATAACCTATTTGGGTAAAATTCTGTTTCTTTGTTAAATTACACTCTTTGCTTGTTCTACGTGTTCCTGCAGGATGTACAGGAAATGGGGTAGGAGATGCAAGACTTCTCTTTGAATGAAATATCTGAGTTTTATTTCCTCACCTTTAATTGGCTTCTACAGTTCTGCAAAACATGGATTTTTTGGCAGAATGCACCTTACCTTTCTACCGTTTTAATAATATTTAAAACATTAACTTTTTCTATGTACATTAAGAATGTTGTACATATTTTCACTAAAACAGTAGCTATTTCAGTAATGAGAGATCTTTGTAAGATATGTCATAATTTACTTGCACACAGAAAGATCTTTAGCTCAAATAAGTCCATAAATCTTTGATGGTTAGGCTCAAGGCCAATGACGTCTTGCGTTCTTAGAATAAGGTCAAAAAATACATTTATAAACCCCAGAAAAAAGATGCTGATGCTGGTTATGTTTCAGACCATTGCAAAGCATCATTCCAGGTGGCGAAGAAAACCAGCAAAGCCTTCTGCAACGCGGCAAGTAAACATCCATGAATTGAAAGACAGAGAAGAAAGGTGAGCAGTGTTGTTATAGGTTCAGGATGGAGGTGTAGTGATGAGAGCCATATGGTGTCATGTGACGCAGCCCAAACTCCCTGGAAGTGAGGTAAATAGGCCTTTTTGAAATTGCCCTAAAGCCTAATTTATTTGTATAATTTCTAAAATGATTAGTGTAAACAGCTAAAAAAAAAAAAAAAAAAATTAAGACGTTGTAAAATCAATGTGTTTTTTTAGGACATCAGTAACAGAAGTACCAGAATGTGATACCCTTTTATGTAAAACTACTTTTATACAAGTAATCGTCTTTCCTGTGCTAACAAGACCTGTCCACACAAGCAATTAATCCATTGACCATTGATGATGATGGGAAGGACCAGGACTTATGAGCTAATGCAACTGCAATAATAAATTCCAAGAAAATGGTTATGCAACACATAAAGTGTTTCATAATGATTTAAAGCCCTTATCCAGAGGTTCAGAATCCGCTGGAATTAAATTAATTACGTTAACATTTGAAAAGTTTCGATAGTCCAAAGAATCTCAACACTGGAGCCAAATCTGTGGTGTTAAAAGGTTAACAGACTTAGTAGTGTGTGGAATAACCACACTCAAGAGCCCCACATGATCCTGGAACCTCCTGGTCATGCTGGTCAGACACCCCTATGGGATGGTACCCCATTACCGTAGCATTTGTTCCAGGTCAGCCAACATCTTTGTATTGGTCACTTTGGCACTACCAGCACATCTAAGCTGGATAATCTGCTGGATCGCCAAATTATGGAGGTAGTTTCTAATAAGCCTCCTCTGTGGGGACAAAGATCTTTTTGAACATTAGAGTTCGGTCCCACAATAAGGACATGTAGGAGTTGTCTCTGGTTGCAGTCTCATCTCAATATCTTTATCTTTCTTTGATGGCCTCCTACGGTGACAAACCTTGTCTGCTAGCAAGAAAAATGCTGGCACAAGGGAATTACCATAGTATTCTCTGTATTTCCACCACACTTTGGCCCAATAGTTCAACGACCACTGTCAGAATATGCTGAACAGAACATTACTCTACTGCCTCATTTCCACTGGGCAGCTGTGGTGCAGCGGTACGGCTGATATTGGGGGTTTGATTCTCGCCATGCCCACCCATGTGTCACAGTATCCTTGGGCAAGACACTGAACCTCACCTTGCCACTGGTGAAAAGTTAGAGCTAGTGTTCAACAGCGGAGCCATCACCAGTGTGTGAATGTGTGTGAATGGGTGGATGGGTCTGTGACTGTGAAGCGCTTAGGGCCTTCAAGGAAGGTAGAAAATAGCTATACAAGTATGCACCATTTACCACTGAGCTGTCCAGACTCCAATCTGGACCGGTATGGTATTTTTAGCATTTCCATTATAAAATAGACCCATTAGATTGGACTGAATCATGCAATTTTTGGTCCCCCGTTGGTTGTAGAAAAATAGAACGCACCAGTTAGGGTGGAGCTACTGTCATCACACAATGAAATCCATTAATCGGCAGAAAAGTATTACGACAACAGCAAGCGTCCGACCAGAACTTTTCCTGTCTCAATATGCAAGCCAAAAGTTTTCTTCTTTTATTCTTCTTCACCTCCCAGAGTCTTCTTGCAAAGTATATTAAATTCTTTGCATTCAGTATTCCCCCCTTATTCACAGGGGCTATGGACAGGGAAGCTGAAGCCACAAATACGGACAACCACTTTTATGAGGTACAGCTACATCATTAGTCTACACCCCACATGCGCCTTGATGGCTCAACTCTATGGAAATGCTCACTAAACCAGCCAGGAGCGCACCAGTCCGGTTCGGACCGCTCAGTGGAAACAAGGCATACATGTTCAGGTGACAGAAGATGTGTTTCTGCAAACAGGCCTGACTATGAAGGGCAGTCATGGCAGCTGTAAGACTGGAGATCTGTTGATTCAGTCTGTTCCAGATAATCTAAACAGGGAACCTTTAACTTCATCATCCTGGAAGCCTTGTGAGCAAATTTACAGAAGACAACCAACAGTCACTTTGTGTTGACCCGATAAAATAGGGTGTCAGATACCAAGCCTTGACGGCTGGTGTCCTACATGTTTTCCAGCCAACCTGCCATTGAAGCTCCTTATTGGCTAAACACACCCGATCTAGGTAATTTCTGAAAGACCAGAAGGAAGTCGGCAAGAACTGGAGTCTGACACCCCTGGATAAAGGAATCCGTCTTCATGGGCTGTCCTCATGTGCTCTATGAACCTTAGACTTTGGGTTTGGAGATGATGAAGCTCACTCCAAACAATGCCTCAACTTGGTTTGGACAACATTACCTTAAATTTCCCTCATCCAGATTAGACAAACATAATATTCGGGTTCTTAAGGCAGACACCTACTGACCACTGTTGCATGACTAATTATCGCAGGAAGTACCAAAACCACAAAACAAGATCCAATGGTAACATAAACTGTTTGGCCTTAGCAGAGAGGATTTGGCAAACTTTTGAGTAGCCCACACGCTTTTCCCATAAATACATGTTTCTAACAAATCAGGCACTATTTAAAAGAGAAATAAGCAAACTTTGCAGAATAAGATTTAATGCCAAGTTGCTGTGTTCCAACAAAGAAATAATCAAACCTAATGTCAACTAATCTTCTAAGTTATTTTCAGAATCTCTGGTCTCTTTGAATAATAGCAAAGAGTAGTCACTTTTAATATAAAAATATTATTTAATACATTAGAAAATCTCTATTATTGCTAATCTATTACAAACTATGAAGCCTCTCCAAGCAAGGGAGGGACCTCTTGAGCTGTTATTGTGTGTCTGCTTTGCCTGACCAAACATGCTGGAGAGCACATAAATTAGAACTTGAAGCTTTCTTTACACATCGCAGAAACTGAACTTCACTTCCAGCATCTAATCTTATTAAAAAAAATCATCGTCCTGTTCAAATTTTGGCACTGGAAGAATTTGACTTCTTCACGGTCGCCTCTATATTTGGAGAGAAACTCTGGAACGGGAATTCGGCGTTTAGGGAAGTTTAGGGAAGTTCGGGTTAGATCCACAGAGTTGTGAGATTAGGGGCAAAAATGAAGTCTTGAGGTTTAACAGTAAAAAGCATCAGTACGTGCTGGAGACTCAGTCTGGAGAACATCCAGCTTTGTAGGAAGAGTGCGCCAGAACATGTGTGCATTCTCGTGCCTGAATGTGCATTTAAGATGAAGATATACGGTGCAGACAGTTTTCACTGAGACTCAAGAGGTCACAGATGTGAAGAGAATATGCACATTCAGCATTTCCCATGGAGAGGAGGAGGAGATGGAGAGGCAGAGGGGGGGTGCTTCCACTTCTGAATAGTGAGAAGATGCAGGTGGTGAACGTGCCAGTAAGCAGCAAAAATAACAAGTCTAATCAAGTCTCATCTGGTACCGCCACAATTTCATGGCTGTTTGAACCAAGTGGGCCAAGTTCGTCTGAACTTTGATGAAGGATGTTATCGAGGAAAAAGTTTCCATAATGCTTTGTGAAGCTATTGAGATAAAAAATAAAAAAAGGGGTTGTGTATGCGCATGAAATATCATTCCAACAATATTGACTTTAGGCCTGCTGAGGACAAAAATGCATTGAGAAGTCCAAATCAAGACATCAGGGAGACCATAGCAACCCGGCTCATAAATAACGATGTACAAAAGATAGAAATGTAGATATATGAAAGGAATCTGAATGTGTGCAAAAAACAAATAATAGATTATATCTGTCTGTCAAAAGGGACCTTAGTCACATGCAACCATAGGGAGGTTGTACAGTATGGTTTTGGGGTTGTAGGGGGCTATGGAGGGTCATACAGAGTAACGGCAACATTTTAAGGGGAGCACAGGTGTGTTTCGATGGTTCAACACTCAATGGATACGATCACTTGAAATCCCCTGACCATTCTAAACTGGAAAAAAGAGGGACTGGTCTGGTCAGTACCGCTCAGTGGAAATGAGGCATAGGTGTACCCCAAGGCTCTGTGCTGGTGCCCCACCTATTTGCTACATACAAATATTATCTTTGCATGGTTACCCATATCACTGCCTTGTGGATGATACTCAGTCTATCTCCTTCTTTAGACAAGATAGACACTCCCACCAGAGATGTCTGCTAATCTTTTAAACCCTGATTTGCACAAACTAGATCAAGAGCACCTTTACACGAACTTGAATTAAGGTCTTATTTGACTAAAGATGTGGTCTTGATTGTTTCTATCAAACAACCTGGAACAACTTTAGAATTAAAGCTAGATTCTGAATCAATCTCTAGTATTAAATCCCTTTGTTTGTGTCGTTAAACAAGCAAACAAAAAGTCGTCTTGCACCTCAATTCCTGTAACACTTTCTTGGCAAGTCTTTTACCTATTGCAGTAAAATATTTACAGATGGTCCAAAATGAGACAGAACATCTGGTTTTTAATAACAACCCCCACGAGCACCACTAAAAAAAACCTTACTCAATTAGTCATTAGCACCAAATAGCTACATGAGACCGCTTAAATAAAACTGAAATCACTTCTACAGTCCTGAGCGTTAATATCCCAGTTTGCACCCGTCTAACTCACAGGTGTCAAACTGCAGTCCCGGAGGGCTGAGGCGTTTTCATCCAACACTGCCTTTGCTGCTTCTAATTGTAGGAAAATGTGCACTTAAACCTTGGGTTGGGGGGGGGGGCACTACTTTTACACGTTGTTCACTCAGGTGAAATTATCTTCTTAGAGCCTTCAGAGCAAAATAAAATTGCTGACACTGCTGTGGAAAAAACCTTCAGAGTGAGGCTTCACACTTCTATATTTTTATTGTATTTTTGATCACATGGAAAGATTTTATGTGTGCTACATTTGCATCAAACCTGCTACTTCTGTAGCATAGAGTCTCTCTAAGGATTTTAGTGGAACAGTTTGAAAACTGCCTGCACAGTTCCTGAGGCCGGTTCTGACTACCACTGCAACCCATGATGATAGGTTTACAATATCTCCACAGGATAAGATGGACCTGATCGCAAGCTAATAACAGTGTGCAGTCTGCACAGAATATGGGATTCATATTTGCCTTCGATCTGAACGGCCACAAAGATTTCTCTTTTTTTTTTTTTGCTCTCTGTGAAGTAAAAAACTGCTTTACAAACTACTGAAGGGATCTTTTTTGTTTTTATATTTCTGTTGACCTCTTTTTGAGTTTCACCAACTTTACAAGAATATTAGACTGCAATTGCTTCATAGTGTTAAAGTGGAATTTTTATGCTTAGCAGTAGTTCTGCACAGTAAAGATCGGATTATATTTGCAATTCTTTCTTACTGAGTGTTTTAACAATAACTGCGTCTACAAACTCAAAATGTCACAAAAATTTGAGCACCTAGTCCAAAGTGAAAACAAATTTAGGATAAATTGGACAACCTCCCCAAAAATCCACTAACAAAACCAAAACAGATGTCGGGATATTAAAAAAGGGTTTTGAAATTATCATGGGATGGCCAAAGACCATTTTGTGGAAAAGTGCAAAATTTTACCAGTTTCACATTTTCTTACAATATGAGAAAACTTTTGTCTGAGCAATCTACACAATATTCACATGTCGCTAGATTAAGTCTAAATCCATAACTAAAATTTTGTTGAACTTTGACCTTGAGAAGAGGGTGGCATCTTGACTTTTCCAAAATAAATAATTTAAAGATGACCTTTAGTACCTTTAACAAATCTAAACTCCTAGGGTTCAATCTGTGGCTTCCTAACTCCTCAAGCATCAATGGGAAGCTTCTTAGGGAAAAAAATGTGTTGGAATTGGAAGTTTTACATTTTGACCGGCCTTAGCATAATGACCTTGCTAAAGTGACATTCCCCTGTTGCTGGCACATTTTTTACTGGAGTGTTTTAAACATTCATTACCTGAATCCCTGGGTTAAGCTGTGCGAAACTCTATGACATACGATATGAACATAATAGGAATGTAGGCGGGGTTATCAAAAATCTTACCTTAAAAGTTTACTTTTGGTGATTCTTTTTTTAGTTGCATAGACCTGTACATCACCTCCAGGTAACAAAAACATGAAATGCTTGCTATTGAGATAAAGCCAACATAAAAGTTTTTTTGGGATGGGTGGCATTTCCAAGATATACAACAGCATGAAAAACTTCAGTCTGCGATGAAAAGCACCTGAATAAAAGTGGGTAGAGGTAAAGGCTGAATAGATATACATACTGTTCAAACAATAAAAACAAGACCAATGTGACAGAAATGCCCATTTTGACAACATGTAGTAACTCTACAATTAGCTGCTGGTAGGCTGCTAGAAGTTTGAAGCCAAAGAAAATATGGAGCACTGGCGTTCTGTCCTCTATTCTCATTTACTTCTCTTCTCTATTATTTATTATTTATTTTATTCAGCTATATATGCTTCTTTTTGGTACAGTGCAATTCATGTGTTGTTCCTCTTTTCAGGGAGTGGGAGAGATTTCAGGATTCTAGGTGGATCGCCTGTGCTCCTGTTCTTGGCCGTGGACCTCACCTCTGGCTCGTCATGGCCGTGGACCTCACCTCCACCTGTCCCCCAGTTCTATCTGGATGAACACTGTTCAAATATGTAGTTGAAAAGTTAAATAAGCAAATTCTTCTTCAACAGCCCTGGTACATCACCTGTCCTTCATGTGAGAGGATCCCTCCCAACAAGTTTACGCTCGATTGGCGAAACAATGACTAAGACTCATTCGGACTAATCAAGGATCACTGACGTCGTCTGGCTCCAACATGGCAGTATCTGTATCGAGAAAAAATGTCAACTGAATTGGCTTCATTTTGCTGGAGCTAGAAGTAAGGGTAAAGTTGCAACCACTTGATCCAATTGTCATGTATAGCCAATGGGTAGAACTAAATTAGAAACTACACGAGTGAGAAAAATTATGATTGTCTTCAAGAAAATACTTCTCTCTGATTTGTTATTGTTTTTACCCAGCTGTTCCATTTCCAGAGAACATTTTCCAAAAAATTACATTTTAGATTTCTATCCGGCTAGTTTGAGCCTCCAAAAGACAATATCACGGCATGGACCGTCTTATTCAGAGTGCGGTCACAAAGAGTTCAGAGAAACACTTGGTCTTCATTGTGTATTGAACAGAATTGAATGTTTTTCTTTTTGTGTTTGCTTTCTTAACTTGAATTGACCACTTTGGATTGAGGTTTTGTACAGTCATTTCTCAAGTGAAGAGTGTATATAAACTAACCCCAACAACATGGACTGCTTGACTTGAACTGTTTGAGGGCTCTTTCTTTTGTCTAACAAACCACATAAAAAAGAAAAAAAAAACTATTGCACACGTTCCAAAATTCCATGAACTTTGGCTATCAAGATGGATAAATTGGCTTCTTGTGCAACACAGCCTTTAGAATACACTATTTTGTGCCTCCATTGAGTACATAAAAATGTGCATCAGACTTGTGTTCATGTGTTTGCACTAATATTTCATGACCTTTTTTTTTTCTCCCGCACGTTATCTTCCGACATCCCTCTGACAACCCCAATAAAACATTCATGTGGGAATGCGTGTATCTCAACCGCACAGAAATATTCTCATCGCTCTCTGCTCCACGTGGGACTCATAACCACACCCAGACCAAAGATGCAGTAAATATTCCAGCCCTGCGTGCCGTGCAGATAAGAGGTGCAAACAGGTGCTTCTCCAGAGCTGCGCCGAGCAAATACTTGGAAACATTTTGCAGCAATCAAGCAAATTTCATGAGATACTAAATATTATTGTGCAAAAGATGCTGCTAATAGCACTTTTGAGGGTCATGGATGAGGCTGTGTGTTTGCATCATCTGGGTTTTAAAGGCAAATGTGGTTCTTTTTAGAGATACATTTCTACAACGTAATAGAAAATAAACACTTTTTTAAATTGACCACAAAGGCCAATTTATGGGCAGATCTTTTATTTATTTGTCAGGTTTCCATTGTTTGTGCAGTAGTTAGAGTTTGTGAGGTAAATATATAATTGAATATAAGCCAATCTAACCTTTAATAAAGAGATAATACAAAAAAAAAAAAAAAAAAAAAAAAAAAAAAAAAAAAAAAAAAAAAAAAAAAACAAGGGATGTCCCGATCAGGTTTTTGGGGCCCAATCTGATTCCGAGTCATTTGATTTTGTGGATTTGCCAATACTGAGTCCCGATCCGATACTTTTGTAACACATTGAAAAAATGAACAAATTGAATAAACACATTTGTGTTGTCCCTTATTTATATTTCCTTAACCTTATGTTATCAATAAAAACTAAAATAGAAAACTTCTGTGAAGTAGCTTTATTAAACAAATAAAGATAGAGCAAATATAAACTAGGAAAAAATAACCATTTTCTTGTTATATAAGTGATAATTAATCACGTGAGGAAGTTTAGTGACTTTAGCTTTAATATCTTTGGAGCTATTGAACATTTATTAACCAAATGTGATTACTGTCCTCATTTAAAACCCTTAAAAAATAAATGATGACTTTGTTTAAGCATGAATTTGAGTGTTTGAGTGTTTATTTGAAAAAAGAAAGAGACAAAAAAGAACCATTTATTAGTTTTTTTGTTGTTGTTTTTTTTAAAAGACTATTTGATTCTTT
>NC_050532.1:10339789-10349926 GCF_002922805.2 Oryzias melastigma | reverse complement strand
AGAAAGTTTAGTGACTTTACCTTTAATATCTTTAGAGCTATTGAACATTTTTGACCAAATGTGATTCCTGTCCTCATTTAAAATTCTTCAAAAATAAATGATGACTTTGTTTAAGCATGAATTTGATGAGTGTTCATGAATAGCTGAGAACCGTTTATTTGAAAAAAAGAAAGAGAAAAAAGAGAACCATTTATTAGTTTCTTTTTTTTAAGATTATTTGATTATTTTTTTAAGTTATTAAGACATCACATTTTCGGTTTTATTACCACAGTAGTTAATTTTTAAAAACTATGTCAGATAAATTAAACAGGCATATCAAAGAACAGCTCGGGTCCTAAGGAGTTCAATAACGGCACTAGCATGTAGCAGTTAGCAGCTGCTGTGCAGCCGTCTGTCTGTCTGCAGAACAAAGAGCTTAACATTAAAAAGAAAGTAAAACTCTGTCTTTTTTCTGTTAAAATGCCTTTATGTTTACGTTAAGACAAACCAACAGAGACACTTGCTGTCAGTTTAAACTGTTTTTAAAAGAGTTATTGATCCCACAAGTCTGAATCTGTGATCATCTAGCTAGTTCGACGATTGTGTACGTTAGTGTCCTGTTTACACGTTGTAATGCGTTTTAAGGCAATTACTTTTGGTGATCTGCTCATGACATGCAGATTTCCAGTGGAGTATTTATTCGGCCTGAAAATATAAAGCGCTGATTATATTAAGAATAAATGAAATATCAGATATTGATCGGGGGACTATGTCTGATTTCATAGAAGAGACACGTGACTGAAAAAAAATCTGTATATACGTGAAACCGCAAAGAAAAAAACGCATATATGCAGGGAAATATTGTATAATGAATAAGATGTTTAAGTTTTAGATGCTTTTATGATATTTCTATTTGTAACATTTGACCTAATTTCTTAACTTTTATTTCCCTAAAGGGGCTATATGTAGTGCAAAATTGGTCTTTCTTTTTGCAATCTGGTGTTATTATAATCCAGGAGCTTTCCTGATTCCCAAAAGACCCATTTTTTCTGCTTTATTTTTGCTCACTTAAAACCCTCACAATGAAAGATGGAAAACTAACATTTAAGCAATGCTGGAGGTCTCTGTTTCAAAATGCTCTGTTTGTCTGATCGACTCCAAACTCCAGCAATCAACACTGTTTATGAAGGTGACATCATTACATAAGAGAGCTAAAGGAAGCAACCCCTTTATGCCAGCTAAACCACAACATCTTCTCAAAAAGGAAAGGCCGTGGTTTACAAGGCAGCGAGGGGAGGGCTGGAAGCCTGTTAAAATGTGACTTGCCCAGATAAGTAATTGCTGTTCGTTTTGCCAAAGACATAACATCATAAAAACAGCATCTATTTAAATCGCACTTGGCTCTCGTCCGCTGTTTTCTTAATGTGAACAACATGACAAAGTCAAGTTGCTTTAATACATAAAGCAGGTGGTCTCCTTGAGCGAAAAAATGAAAAAAAAAAAGATGAAAAATGTGTTTGGCACCCGCTGCATAGATGCAGCAATCGATTGTTTTTGTTACAAACGGCCAAGGTTGCTATGAATTACTGTGTCCTTTTGCATTAGCACATGCAGAGACTGTAAAATGATATGATTAAGGTACTTAAAACTATTCTTTTTTTCCCAGATTATGATTTTTTTGTATTCACATTAATGCATTATAAATATGGTTTGATAGTTGTTCAGATAAAATATCATCTCTAAAATAAATGGTTCCAAAGATTAGGTTTAGAACACAAGAACTTGGATACATCAGGAAAACAAATCCTGCACAGGATGGCTAGAATAAAAGTCCCACTCAATCATCTCTTTAGCTACTTCCAAAGCTTTCCCAGTGGTCTTCTAATTAGGATTTTAGCCAAAATTAAAAAGCTGTGATATTTTCAAGGACATAGGTTCTGTAGAACAACAGTAGTTCATTAGAACTTCAAATTGCTGAGAGCTCTCTGTTTACACCAGACGTGTCCGAAGTCTGGCCCGTAGGAATTTTCTCCATGCGGCAAGCTCTCTTCATAAAATTAATAATGTATGGCCCCTGGCATTTTCTAAAAACAGTGTGGTTGGCTGAATTATATTTTAAATCTGTGGAAACACTTTGTAACACTGTAAATCTCAATTCTAGAACAAGTGGAAATGAGTATTTTTCAGTGAAGCATGAAGCAAATGTGTTTGCCCAATACACCAAAAGACTAAGGCCAAAACCAAATTTCTTCCCTTCCCCTCTTACTGCTCCAAATGTATTTGCTATAGTAGTATCTTCAGCCTGTCTTCACTTGGCTCTGAAGTTTTCTTTTTATGTAAGTGGTAAATACTGCACATTTCTGGCTTTCTTGAAGGCCCAAATCATTTTACAGTCACAGTTCCCCACATAACCCCTAAAGGCAAGGTGGGCTTCAGTGTCTTGCCCAAGGACGCTTGACACATACTCGGGAATCAAACTCGCAAACTATCTATCAGAGGTCGACCACCCTGATGCTGCCATTTTTTGCAAGACTTTCTAAAGTTTTAAAACCACTATTGTTGTGTATTTTTCGAGTGCTAGCAGTTACGCACTATCTTAGATGGCTGGCAACTGTTGATGTCATCAAGCAGTAGTAAATTTGAAATTTGCTATGTACAAATTCCTATATAGTGCACTACATAGTGTGTTCGCCATGTTCTAGTGCTGTTGAATTTACCATTCCAAGATCGAGAGCCATAGAAATTTTCCAGAAGTCTTTGCAGAAAACTAGCATGCTTCAATTCTCACTACATTAGCAAATATAGACCACAATGCATTGCGATCAAACAATTTTTCCCCAAAAAATGTTTACATTTAATTTTTAAATAAACTATCCACATTTTCATCATCAGAACACAGTGGAGTTATAAATAATTGTGGTGAGATGTTTGTATTGATTCAATTTTCACTTTGTGAAATCATTGAGGTCATATCTGGCGTTTAGCAAAATAAAAGTAAAGTAGTGAGCATGGTGTCCGAATTGCTTTTAAAATCCAGGGCACTGGATAGTTTTTTGGGAGTTAGGGATTAGGGTGGGGATTTGGACATAGTCACTATTTTTACCTGATCTCTCTGCTTGGAGTGATAAATGTAGGGATACAGAGAAGTTATAGGGATAGGGAAGCAATTCAGATTTGGCACATGACTGTTTTCACATACTTCCATATTGAGAAGGACTAACAGACAAGACATGCTAACTATGCAAAGTTAACTAGGAATGAACAGTGTGAAAAAACTGACAAATTAACATAATTTTGGGTTATAAAAATGTATTTGTTTTCAAGGTGAAGAAATTAAAATGATGGCAAACAGTTAAAAAATGTCAGGCTTACCAAATCTGGCCCTCTTTGTAAAAAGGTTTTGAACCGGATGCCAGCTCAGACGAGGAAAAGGAAGATGTAACGGATCTATTTCTCTACAAGTGGATGTACTAAGGGATCTGGTGCTGTGGAGGAATGACCTTAGATGAGACAAAAGACTATATCTTAATATTTTCAAGAAAATAACAGAGGTATTATTGAAAAGTCAAACACCAGATTAATCAGGATGTTTGATAAACTTGATGCAGGTAACTAAAAAAGTGTTTTCAGCAGTAATGGAGGTCCTGGCTTTCTTCCGAGTTAGCCTTTTTTACCGAGGTTAAGATTTTACAATAAGTGGACACAGAAGGATGAATCAGAAGGCGTACACAGCCATGCCCCGACCACAACACTTTCAGAGCGTTATGACACAAATGCATCGGAGCTCGACTGAAATCTACAGGGGAGAAAATAAGTCCGAAGAACATGGATCTCCAGTGATGCCAGACTTTCGGACTTCTCCCTCAGTATGAGCTTAGTTAATCCTGGCATGCTTGTTCAACTTAACCACATAATTGAGGAATCTTTCAGAGGCAGTTTCTGTACGTTCTGGGTGGTCAGCCGCGTGTGACGCTCTCTCTTCAGCAACAGTGTTGACAAACCGCCAGGACCTTTGTATATTTTTCACGTGTTCACTAGATCTGAAGAAAAGAATCTCATTATCACAATGACCAAGCAGTAGCCATGGTGTCTGCTATTTGCTTTGTCAGGTTCCACCGTCGCATTGAGGTGAGTGTTAGTGCCAAACAATAGACTCTTCTGAGTCACATCCCCAATACTGTAAACCTTTGAATCACTGGCTTTTTCCTGCTCTCTGAGGCGTTGTTTGGGTGCAAGGAATTCAGGCCCTTTGCAGCCCATTACTGAACAAAAGACTCTGGGTAGCTCTGCATTACAGTCTGTAGTCACCACGGTGCTTGACTCCTCGTGCACGCCCATGTTGTCGTCATTGCTAGATAATAGCGATCTTGTCTCCGCCTGTTTGTCTTTGCTCCATCGTTCGATTTTCTTGCTGGCGTGGTATGCACACTGTGTGTGACTGAAACCACACTTGGTGCGTTTCGTCATTACCTAACTCCACTATGGACTAGACACATTTACATTCAAATGTCTATTATCTACTTGGCACAACGTTGGGTTTTTCTGTAAAAAAAACCCTATAGTTTGTTCAATTAAATATTAACCATCCTTTACAGTTTTTGCATAGTTGGCCTTCCCTTTAATAACAGTTTTATATCATGTTTTTTTTTTTTAACATGTTCTGGCATTTGTTGTATGATGGGGGATATATAAGCTCAAAATTCGGAGTATTCCTTTGTTCAAACTGTTGAGAATCAGGAGTAGACAAAAAAGTGTTTTCCAAAATAGTGGATGATGGGAAGTGGGGGTGGGTTAGCTCCATGTCAACGTTCCTGCCAGCAACTCAGGCAAATTTGTAAGGAACTCCTGGTACTCTGCAGAAACTATGTTCTAGAAAATGAGAGTCTCTTTTTTATTTTGGCTAAAAACAGCATAATCATAAATAAAAGACCACTGGGAGCATATGTTTGCTCAGAAGATGACCGGACTGAGTATTCAAAGCAGCAGGCTTACTCAAATGAAAATGAATAAATCCTTCCTCTTGAAGTTTGCAAATACCATTAGTTTTTTTCACAAAATTGACATTTACTGTCAGCTTCCCAGAAAAGTAGCCATGAAAACATTTCCAAGAAGAAACTGCTTTGTTGAACTTGAGTTTGTAGTAAACAGAAAAATCTCAATTTCTTCTCCTTGATGCTGGAAGGCTAATCCCAAAGCAAAAATAAAAATTAAACAGAATTTCATCAGACTTACATCAGAAACCTGATGTTAGTCTGAATACATTTAATGTGCAACATGAATTCAACGATATTTCCCTTGATGCAGAATCTATTTCATCACTTTTGCAATCCAAGAATATGAAAGTTTAAAAACTGGGATGACAATTGAGTGGTAATCCAAAACTGGCAAACTACGGTTTCAAACAGAAACATACATTCAGCACTCACTTTGTAAGGGACACCTGTCCAACTGCTTGTTACTGCACATTTCTAATCAGTCAATCACATGGCAGCAAATAAATGTGTTTAGGCATATAGACATGGTCAAGACAATCTCCTGCAGTTCAAACCGAGCATCAGAATGAAGAAGAAAGGTGTTTTAAGTGACATGAACATAGCAAGGTTGTTGGTTCCAGACTGGCTGGTCTGAGTGTTTCAGAAACTGTTGATCTACTGGGATTTTCACCCACAAACATCACAGGGTTCATGGAGAATGGTCAGAAAAAGAGAAAATATCCAGTGAGCGGCAGTTCTGTCTAATTAAAGCCAGAGGTCAGAAGAGAATGGCCAGACTGGTTCCAGCAAAGAGAAAGGCAACAGTAACTTAAATAAGCACTGGTTATAACCAGATATGCGGAAGAGCATCTTTGAACGCACAACACGTCCAACCTTGAGACAGTTGGGAAACGGCAGCACACCGGGTAACACACCTGGCAATTTTCTTGGCACATTAGTATCAGTTGAGCATGGATAAAACATGAGTATCGTTGCTGACCATGTCCATCCCTTTATGACCAGAGTGTACCACCTTCTGATGCTACCTCCAGCAGGATAAGGTGCCATGTTATAAAGTTGGAATAATCTCAGACTGGTTTCTTGTACATGACAATGAGTTCACTGGACTCAAATGAGCTCCACAATCATCAGATCTTAACCTAATAGATTACCTTTTGGATGTGGTGGGACGGGAGATTGACATCATGGATGTACAGCCGATAAATCTGCAGCAACAGTGTGATTCTATCATGTCAATATGGATCAAACTCTCTGAGGAATGTTTCCAGTACCATGTTGAATCTATACCCTCAAGGCTTAAGACACTTCTGAAAGCAAATAGGAGTTTAACCCAGTACTAGCAAGGTGTACAATATAGTGGCCGATTACTGTAATGTTTAATGAAAAATGGCATTGTCTTTTTGTTATAGTTTACTCTTGTTCATGTAAAATACATCTATACACTGAGTGGATCCGTATTCACATTTGCATTCCATATTTTGCAACAACAAAAAAGTCCTACAAAGCTGCATTTCTGTCCACCAAAAAAATAAACTGCATCCAATGCTGTCAGGTATAGGAAAAATAAATATCTGCTGTTCTTTGTGAAATAAACAGATCTTAGAAATGACGGTGTTGACTTCCTCTACACATCAAAACAGACACACTTACAAATTTCATGATAAAAATCCTGACCATTGATCCTGGTGCACACTGCACTGCCCTCTGGCTTGATTGGTTCATTACGGTCAGAGATTTTCTGACATCAGGTGTCAGGAAAGTTATCCGAAGAAAAATATTTGAAAAGTAAATTCTGTGGAGGAGGGGTACAGAAAGGGTTGCAGACATACAGTGTGCATGGAGGTCTGTAGACTTCTGATACACAGCAAACTTGAAGTTAGTCCTTTGCTGTTTGTGACGATTCTTAATAGTCCAAGTCAATTCTTTAAATGATTTAAGTTTTTCAGGGTAAAATGTCAATTTAAAGGTTTTATTAATGAGACTTTATGGAGCTCATTCGAGGTGGCTTGTTTTTCTATGAACAAAACAGTGACTGTATGGCTGTTTGATTCTTCTACGATCCACTTATTTTATATTCTTTTTTATACTCATATAAAGCATGCTCTCCATGAGTTTCAGCAGGGAAACTCAGGAATTCTGTTAACATCACAGTTCTTTATTCCTGCAACTTTTTTTTTTTTTCAGCTGCAAGTGAAAAAAAGCCCATTTGACTTACTTCAAACAGAGAAATGACAGGAGCTGATCATATTTCTTTAATGCTGCACTCCCCAGAGAGGAGATGTAAGAACATCCAACCTTATTTCAGGTAAAGAAAACACAGCTTTTCAGCCCATTTCAACAAGATTTAGAAAAGTGGCCTAAAACAAGAGGAGCAGTCAGCTTTGTTTGGCGAGGTGAAGAGAAACACAGCTGAGTGCTCTATAGGGAATGCCATAACTTGGTTTTTCCATGACTATCTTAACTGACTAACAGTTATTCTTGGGTGTCGGTGATGTCATCGGCTTGGCACCAAAAAAAAAAAAAAAAACAGTTGCCCTTATCTCCCCATTTTATTAAAACCTTTAATAGCCATCACTACTGGCTGCATCATTCAACTATTACTGTTTTTATTTTATTGTTATTATATTTTACAGTTGGTGTTTTTTATTATACAGCCAGAGAATCAGGCTCTTAAAAGGAAAGTTTGTTCCTCAATCTTTAGTAGAAGCAAAAATTATGAAAAACTGATGTGAAATTTAAGCAGGGATTGATGCAGATTTGAAAGGTTTCAAGCATTAACTGTATACGAAAGCTGGACTGAGTGACTCCTAAATAGGAATGCTCCAACAAGCCAAAATCTCATAGACTTCCATTATGAAATAAACAACTGTTACTCAGTCATTTATTACAAACAAACATTTATTCAACTTAATTTAATGTTCTTTAAATTCCTATTTTTAAATTGTGATCATTTTTGCTTTACAAATAACAATAAAACATCAAAGCAAATCAAATCGTACAAACTGCATAGTAATGATGGGATCAACAGATGGCAAAGTAAAAAAAAAAATTGAAGAAAAAGGAAAATAAAACCAAAACATAACGCAATTTTTCAAGTCTGGCATTATGAGATGGAAGAGATCTAGTCAACTGTTTGTTGACCGTTTGACTAGATTGACTAGATCAAGGCTAATTTCCACTTTCCCGTCTTCATTTGTCTCCATCGTGTTGATACAAAAATTTAACGTACATTAATGTTTACATCGTCTCCATCGTGTCTGTGTCTATTACTCCGCAACATATTCCAAGCTTTACACAGTTCTATTTCCAATCTGATGACTCATCAATGTAGTGGTAAAAAGATGGAGAAACGGGTAACAGGTCCGGCTTTAAAAATAAAAATACTATGTTGTACTTCAAAATACAACTTTGTAAAATTGTAATTTATATTAAAGTGGGCTTAAAGTGGGCACATGTTAACTCCGGTATCCATTGCCAATGACAATTTTAATTTTGAAAAAAAAAATTAAAACGTAGTTTATGACTTTAAACTTGTATTTTACAAGGACTTGGTGAGGAATGGGAGGACATGGTGCCCGATTGATTAAGTTTGGATGAGCGAAGTGAGCGGGGCAAACTACTTGACACGGGGTGGCAGGACCAACCACTCCACCAAGAGCCAGGGGGAGGGGTGGCTCGTGCAGGAGAGCTCTCTGAGAAGTCAAGCGGCGGTGAGGGGTGGCAGACGCAACAATGACAACGTAAACTCACGGACAGTCATGAGACGGACTTCCTACACTACGGAATGGAGATACACAGCAGATGAACCAGTTTAAACCTGGGATTCCTGAATTGAAGTTGCAGCTCTAAAAAAAAAAAAATAAGTAGATTGAAGAACAGTAATAGTTTTAAAGATGTTAATGTGGATGGTTTCACCAAAAAGTGAAATTTGGCGTTTCTAAAGGCTGACATTCGGTCCATGCAATCAAAAGTAGTTACATTTCTAAGATTTCTATTCATTTTTCATATATCTATGGAATCAGCTGTACAAGATAGAATAAAACCATGCTCAGAGAAAGTATTCTAACCTGCTTGACTGCTCTATTAGATGTTAGTCTCATTCTTGAGCTGCAATCCACTTTACCAGGAACTGGTGATCTTTATCTAATCTATGATCTACAAATCTTTCCCGCCAATCTACTTTTTTAATCTGTAAAAACTAGCTATACAAGCTTAGCCTAACATCCCTGGGTGCAGTGGAGAAAAATACTTTTCTGAAATCTGGATCTTTCCAGTTTTGTTTGGTCTTCCATCTATCTTCCAAACCTACTTATTCCTTTTGGAGTCTACCCTTAACACTATTGAGTGACGGTGAGGTTGCTAGTCCATTACAGTGCCTTTACTGCTGTTAAATTAAAGAGATGTATAAAAATATACGTGATGGGAGGTAAGCCAGATGAGGACAAAGGGAGCAGGTCTTCTGGTATCATCCTGTATGTTTGGATGCACGGTTGCACGGTACATTTGCATCATCAAGATTGAGATTACCATCCATCCACAACTGTTCTCTTTCACACTAGCTCCCATATCTCTTCGCTGTAAACCTCGTTGCCATCAGCCACCCTTACCTATCTGTGTTTCTTTTCTTTTCTTTTTTTTTTTTTTTTTTTCTAGCTTCACACAGAAGTAGAAATACTGGAAAGCTGGTGCTTGGGAAACATGGAGGTGCGTATCGTCACAATCAGGCTCACTTTGTGAAAAGATGGTATCCGAAGCATGCCTCAGCCTGTTTCCTGCATTTTGCTGAAAACGAGAGGAGATGGCTCATTGCACGTTGATCTCGTTGTATTAATACATTACAGAATGACATCACTTTTTTAAGATTTACCCCAAAACTTATCTGAAAGTACTCTTTTTGTTAAAAAATAAAAAGCACATTTCTTTGTTCATTCACACTTGAAAAATTAGTTGAGTTGTGATCGTCTGGGTGATCTAAAAGCAAAGTACAACAGTGCTGTTGTGTCCTTTACTGAAAGGTCCAGTACGGTCCGGTACAGTAATGAGTAGTACGGTACGGTCTAGTTAATTCTGGCGTTTCCATCGGGGGTCAGTCTGCCAACTGACCCCAACATATCCCCTTCCTCATACAAACATGCAATAGGGTGAAGGGGAGGGTGTCTGTATT
>NC_050532.1:10329564-10339687 GCF_002922805.2 Oryzias melastigma | reverse complement strand
GGCTCACTTTGTGAAAAGATGGTATCCGAAGCATGCCTCAGCCTGTTTCCTGCATTTTGCTGAAAACGAGAGGAGATGGCTCATTGCATGTTGATCCTGTTGTATTAATACATTACAGAATGACATCACTTTTTTTTTAAGATTTACCCCAAAAGTTATCTGAAAGTACTCTTTTTTGGTAAAAAATAAAAAGCACATTTCACTGTTCATTCACACGAAAAATTAGTTGAGTTGTGATCGTCTGGGTGATCTAAAAGCAAAGTACAACAGTGCTGTTGTGTCCTTTACTGAAAGGTCCGGTACGGTTCGGTACAGTAATGAGTAGTACGGTACGGTCCAGTTAATTCTGGCGTTTCCACTCTTCTAAGCCTCGCTCCCAGTTAGCAGTTTGTTTTCATGGCACATGTGTGG
Source organism: Oryzias melastigma (assembly GCF_002922805.2). NCBI lineage: Eukaryota > Metazoa > Chordata > Actinopteri > Beloniformes > Adrianichthyidae > Oryzias > Oryzias melastigma. Next base: position 10,339,276 of record NC_050532.1, on the reverse strand, counting down.
TGTAGACCGGTAAGCGTGTCATTGCGTCATTGTAATATGACAACTAGAAAGCAATAACTAAGTTTAACCAGTAGCTCGTCTTTTTCTTGCTTTACTTTTTGTACATGGTGTATAACAGATATTTATACACCATATTGATTGAAAAAAGATTGTGGGCGGCTAAGAAGAACACAGCTGTAAAGTGGAAAACGGAAATGCTAGCTTAGCGCTATAGTGGTGCTTTCTAATGTCCTCGTCACTTTCTGCCAAACAACAGGTGGCTACAGTGACTCCGCCCCAAAGTCCCGTTCTATTTTTCTATAGACCTACAATGTACAATGGATGGGGATCCTCACTGTTTAATGGGTCCATTTAACAATGGAAACTCAAAATACCAGACCGTACCTCACCGGACCACTCGGTGGAAACGAGGCTTAAGTTTCTAAAAAAGAAGACATTTCTTAGGGCATAAAGCTCAATTGATTTATTTAAATTCTTTGTTGAGGATATTAAAGTCCCACTTCCTCTTTTGATATGTTTTGAAAGCCAAAATAAAATAAAAAAAAAATAACCTTTGTCATTTTCTACGACATAGTTTCTGCAGAGCAAGACGTTATCAGAAATTCGCAACTAAGTTGTGGGCAGAACCGATAGCTTTGAGCAACCCCGCCCCCTTTCTCCATCCTCATTGCTGAGAGCTCTCTGTTTATCCAATTTCCTGCTAGCTTACCGCCCCTCACACCCCCAATCTAACACTCCCAGTGCAACAAAAATGGCGAGCAACATTAAAGCTATCAAACCATTCATTTTGCAGCCAGATGCTAGCTCAGACGAGGAAAACAAAGACGTACATGAATCTAGTAGTCTACAAGTAAATTCATCAGAATGTAACAGAGCGAGGAGTTTGTTGCCTGCCAAATGTATTTTCTACCTCATACATACAACCACTTTTATCTGCTCCTGACTCGTAATGATCTGAATTTAGAAAAAATACTCAGAAATGCAATTTTTAGCTTAATTTTTTTTAATGTATGCACTCCTTTATCAGAAAAACGCCACAGCAAAGTGTTAAAATGAACTGATTGAGGTTCTAAAAATTGTTTTTAAAATAAAACTAACAAATTTTCAATATTCAATGATCGCCAGGTTTCCTGAAATGTGTTTGAAAGTATGTTTAGAACTTGTAGAACTTTGAGTACTTCCATAATAATCGAGTTTAGCCATAATAATTCTAGACAAAAAAAAATCAAAAGAGGTTTTTGTTATTTTGAAAAATGAAAGGGGGGGAAAAAGAAACAAACCCAACCCTTCATATTCCAATCATCATTTATCAAAAGCTGATCTGAGCTGGAGGAGGAAATCAGTCAGTTTTCATCAGGCAGCGTCTGCAAGCATCATTAGGCCTTCATTGCAAAACGTCTTCCATCTTGCAGCTTTCACTGTAGATAACCAGATTGGCGTTCACATTTCATTACATCACACTTCTCATGCATCATTTCCCTTGATGACTTAATTGTTGAACTCCCCACACATGGGACATCTTATTGTGTGGATGCCAGAAGCAAAGACAGAAAAATATGAGAACTATTAAAAAGAATGCGGCTCTAGTACTGCGTCATGCTGGCTGACTCACTCCTAACATAATTACCATACATGCAGATTTGGATTTGGAAATGGTTTATTTCAAGCAAAAATAATGCAAAAACAAGACAAACATCAGTAATTTATGACTATACGAATATATTTCAAACATAGGATAATTAGTCATAAAATTGATAGGAAAATACCCACACATATTTAAATTATTACTTGATAAACAAGCATATTAGCTCTTTTGCAGAGATCATGACATGATGAAATTATTAAGATTGTCAAAAGAAGTTCAACAGATTGCTTGAAAGGGATTTATATAATCCCAACCCTGCTCTTCTTTACTTTATTTTTTTATTTTCTTTACCTAGATTATCATAATGTGGTCCTTAACCTCCGAACAGTTATTTATATTTTAGCAACACAGATTCAGGTCATTAAAATTCTACACCTATAAATTACATGACAAAGATTAATATGTCAATAGACATAGCGATATTTTAAGAATCATAAAATATACAGATCAAATATCAAAAATATCCGCAGAAAAATATTTATATTTAACTGGATAATTCAAGAAAGGGGTTTTGCAGAATACTTATTTGAGAGTCATCAGGATTCTTTAATCTAATCTGTATTATGATTAGAAACCAGTTATTTTAATGTTTTTCAATAATTGATTAATTTATTTTTGGTCAAAGTCAGTGTCTTTGTCACAACCAAATTACAGATATAGTGAAGATGTAAAATAAAAAAGTCCATATTCTGTCACTTGTCCGCGTTTGGTATTCTTTCTTATGCTGTCTACTGTCCAAATTTTACCAGCGTTTATACAGTTTTCTTTGCTGTTATGTCTGCAGACAATGTTTGCTGAGGTATTTGTCTTTCTGCAACTGTGTAACAGAATAAGTTGATGTTAAGTTGTTGCAGGTCAGAGCTCTCTGCTGAAAATCAGGGACATGATTGACTTTTAGAGATAGTGGTAGATCCCAGTCACCATGATTTTCTTGTCGTTATAGTTGACTCTTCTGATTATTACTTCATTTGCTATACTCAGATGTTCATGAACAAACACTTCACTAAGTCTTGCGTGTTGCTGACAACCAGAACTTTGGACCAGTTTAGTGGACTGAGTTGTTTCACGAAGATTCTTCAGTTTTTCACCCAGACGTTTTGACATTTTTTCTGATATTTGAGAATACTGTTATGTTTAGCAATTTCAGCATTCCTTCTGGTCGGATGGTCAATTAGGTAAACAGCAGATCCTTTCAGATTGTTGCTTCATCACAGCTAGCTTGTGTTTTTGATATACAAACCTGATGATGATCGCTGGTTTATCCGAATCCTTCTTCCTGTGCAAATGGCAGGTCTAAAGGGTATTTAGATCCAGGGAAATCCCTTTAAACTTGAAAAAAAATAATTCCACTTTATGTTCAACAGCCTCACCGTTGCTCTCACAAGGATCAGAATCATTACTAGAATTGCTAGCTCTGTTAGCTTCAGCTGTGTTAGCCTTTGCCGTGGTTTGACCTGTGATCAGGTAATGATCATGTTGTTCATCTTGGGGTGTTGTTCCAAATTATCAACTAATTTCTCCATAGGCCGACCCTGTTGTCTTGTTCTTCCTTATGGACTCAAAGTAATCTGAGCTTTTCATCAAACTCCAAAAGTGGGGCTAGCTCAGCCTTCATGACTGTAACACACACAGTCAGTTCTTCAGGTGTTTTTGTTATTTGTTTTTTCTTTGGAACCATGGTCATTTTTCTCGAATAGAGTGTTAAGATGCTTTGTAGTGATGCTAATTGCAGAGAAGTTCTGGTATGCATCCTCTGTCGGTGGAACCAATGCGACAGACATAAAAACGTTTCATCTTTGGCATGTTCATGCAGATTTTTGTCTAAGGCCATGCTGCTATCAACAGGTCATAGAGAACACCTACACAAAATGTAAAGGTGAGATTCAGGCGTGTCATACAGACTTTTCATTTTTTCAGCACTATGCAGGGGTCCAGTTAGTGCCATTCAAGTTATATGTTCCTTGCAGACAGCTTACCTGTTACCTGAAATTAGACAATCAGTGTGTAGTTTGTGTGGACATCCTACGGACGCTAGCGTATCGCAACCTGTGCATGCAGCATTTCCGTGCAATCAGTAAGAGATCCGTACTTGCTCCTTCCAGTACCAAAAACTATAGAGCAGTGTAAGGGTACATATGAAAGCATCATCTGTGTATCATAAATACATAAGCAGGATCAGTGTTGACTTCTAATTAAGTTCTGCACCAGCCTGAGCTGAAAAGGTTCACAACTTGTTCCAAAAATAGCAAACATAATACACTATGTCGCTACGTGTATCGGTGTGTAGCATTGGAAAGAGTAACTTACTGTAAACGTGTGTGTTTTATTTATCTTCTTGTGGCCATTGTCCATCATTTATTTACAGGATAGGTTTTTCATCAACATTGTTTGAAAGATTGTTTATATTTGCCAGTATAGTGCCCGCCTCTGAGTACGTTTGAAAATAAAATGGCTCCTGAAAGAAGTTTCAAGTGAGCATGTAAGCCGTTTCTGTAGAGCAGCTCATTACTTCTTGTTGTGGCTTGCCAACATCACATGGCCCGAGGTGCCGAGGCTGTCACGAGAGGAGCAGACAGCATGTGAAACTGGATATGCATGGCTCATAGCCTGCATTGGGCTGTTGCTGAGTGAAACCGTCTATCTGCAACAGTTTGTTTGTCAAGCAGAAAATGCAATCTTTTTAATAACCTGCAGACACGACTTTGGTGTTCAATTCTCCTAAGTTCAACGGGTCAACTTCAAACAGAAAGGCAACAAATTTGCTCATCCCTGTTGCAGGTACTGATCATTATTTATAAAGTTAAGGCCACTAGTTGAACTCATCTCGAACACTAAATAAGTCAAAAATAGTGCTCATTTAGTCTTTTGTTAACAAGAAACTTGGAATAAACCATAATTTATAGAATTCCCTAGGTTTTTTGGTTTGATCCGCTTGTTCATTACATTCTTTCAGGTGTGAAAGTGCATTGCAACTCCCACTCTACTTGACCTATTTGAACAATTGCAGCAGCGTTCCCAGTGGTTTTTTGACTATGATTATGAGATTTTTAGCCAAAATCAAACATTTGTGTTGTTTTCTAGGACATCATTTCTACTGACTCACTACAATAAAGAAATATCAGAAATGTCTTTTGAGTTTATATAAAAAATAAAAAAACAAAACAAAACACAAGAACATGTTAATAACACCCAGAACACCACTTTTATTGGAGTGGGTCTTTACACAACAGTCTTAGTCTCGGTGGATGTACCCTCTAGGCCATTGGTGTCTGACTCAATTGCGCATGTAGCCAAAATCCAAAATACACAGTACTTCGCAGGCCGAACAGGACAAATATTTATGAATACATAAAAAACAAAATTGTCAAAATGTGTTAAAAATATGAATAAAACCGGCAGGAATATTATTCCAGAATATTTTAACCCAAACCTAAAATAACTTTCAATATTTGCTCTCTATAAAATATATATTCTGTCAAAATTGTGGTGTTACAAGATAACACCGGGCGTGTAATAATATTACTAATATAAAATGATCTGGAGGGCCGGATATAATTGTCCTGCAGGCCGGATCCGGCCCCTGGGCCTTGACTTTGATGCACAGCTATTTGAAGAAAGAAATACTCAGAAATGCTATTTTAATCTTAATTTTCTTTATATGCCCTACATCATGAGATAACAAATAAAAAATAACATAATTTTCATCGTAGTGGGTCTTTTAGGATCTTATTTAAAAATTCACAAAATCTGAGTTATCTGCTTCCAACTTCAAAAAAATTTTTTTTGGAACACACCTTTGCAAAAAAAAAAAAAATAAAACACTTTTAAGTAAGCATCTAAAGGCACCCTTTACTGGTGATCCACATCAAACTTCTTAGCAGAGAAACAGATGTTCTGCAGGTCTCGTGCTCTGAAAGGTTCTTATTGTTCGAGAGTAAAACAGAGCAAGCGTCCCCAAACAGGTCAGGGGTCGGGTTGAGCAAAGTTCCACAAGTCTCGACCTTTTAAATGAGTGCAATGTGATACAATGCATGGGTCAGCAGTCAAATGCTGAAAGCGGGGCCACGTGTTGACATACACCCTTTGACCCCCAGCGCCTCAAATTAGTGCCCCTTCACCAGCAAAGACGTATGGCGACTGAGCTACTGCTGCGATAACAAGAACCTGGCAGGATTTTTTACCCTGTCATTAGTGGATCTTCTTGTTTTAAATTTGGTTCTACTAGATTTATGTTATATTTCATGATACATTGGGTTTGTGAGGAACCAAGCCTTTATTATTTTTCTTTTTATCGACTGGGTAGAAATTTTTTCAGAAAAAAACAACAGTGGGTTTCTCTGTAATTTAGCTGAAAGTACACAAATATGAGCTAATTAGGACAGAATGATGTTCACTGCATACTGTAGGCTCACAGATGACACAGATGATCAAGTAGCTTTATCGTTAAAACAGAACAGATGCTGAAAACGGACTCAATATGGGAGGGCTTTTCTGGCTTAATAATGTCAACACCTAACAAAAACAGTGGGAGTCGCTTTATTCTTTAAACCAATTTGGCTGAAATTCATCTTCAATAAATGGATTGAAAATGAGGCCAGTCATGTGTGGTCTAGACTGCTGAAATAGATTAAACACGTCTTTTGCAAACAGGTCTTGGCAAAAAAATTGCAAAAACATTATTTTCATTTTTACTTTAATTAAAATTGGTTCAAGAAAGTGACAAAACTGTTTTTTTACAGCACTGAAGGACAGTGGTGTTTCCAGAAATCAAACTACTGTTGTTTTATCATATTTCCATTGAACCAGCCCCAGTATTGTAACACGTTACAATACATCAAAGTATTACAAAACAAACACACTAAAAAAACAGGTGTGGTTGTTTCAAAACCATCTTCTTCCACTCAAAAGTTGCCTAGACTGTCCTCTCCCAGACCACTTCCTCCAGCTCCTCTGTGGGGACCTCGAGGCATTCCCTGGACAGCCAAGAGACATAGTACAAGCCAGCCAAGAAATGTAGTCTATCCAGTGTGTCCTGGGTCTTCCCTGGGCCCCCCGCCCCAGGGAGGCATCCAGGAGGCATCCAGACCTGATGCCCAAGCCACCTCAAACAGCACCTCTCAATGTGCAGAAGCAGCAACTCTACTTTGAGCTCTCTCCGGGTGACAGAGCTTCTCCCTATCTCTAAGGGAGCGCCCAGCCACCCTGTGAAGAGCCTCCATTTGGCTGATTGCTGTTGGAACCTCACTCATTCGGTCATGACCCAGAGCTCATGACCATAGGTGAGTATCGGAACAAAGATAAACTGGTAAATTGAGAGCTTTGCTTTCTGGGTCATTTCTCTCCTTACCACATCTGACTGGTACAGCAACCACTTAGCAGCGGACGCCACACCAATCCGCCTGTCTATCTTATGCTCTGATCTTTCCTCACTCGTGAACAAGACCCCAAGATACTCAAACTTTTCCACCTGAGCAAGGAGCACTCCACCCACCCAGAGAGGACAAACTACCTTTCTCTGGTCGAGAACCATAGCCTCAGATTTAGTGGTGCTGACCCTAATCCCAGCCGCTTCATACTCTGCCACAAACCACCCCAATGCATGCTGGAGGTCCTGGCTCAATGAGGCCAACAGAACAACATCATCTGCAAAGAGCAGAGAGTATATCCTGTGGTCCCCACACCAGTCCCCGTCAAGACCCTGGCTACACCAAGAAATTCTCTCCATAAGAACTATGAACAGAACCGGTGATAAAGGGAAAGAACCGGTGATAAAGGGCAGCCGTGTCGGAGTCCAACATGCACCGGGAACAGGTCTGACTTACTGCTAGCTATGCGAACCAAGCTCCTGCTTCAGTCAGAGACCGGACAGCCCTCTGTATGGGACCCATATTCCCTTTGCTACCTCCACAGGACACCACGGGGAACGCGGTTGAACGCCTTCTCCAAATCCACAAAACACACATGGACTGGATGAGCAAACTCCCATGAACCCTCCAGCACCCTAAAGAGGTTGTAGAGCTGGTCCACTGTTCCAAAAACAGGACTGTTGTTCCTGGATCTTAGGTTTGACTATCAACCAAAATCACTTATCATTTATTAATCTTAACTGCTTTATTTCTTCATAAGAATAGAAGTAAGGCATCTTAAATTGCTAAAATATAAACAGATTATTAAAATCTACTACATGAAAGGATGTCTTTTTGTTTTCTTATATTTAAGGCTAATATTTGTGTTTTCAAGATCATCAGCTGTACAAACAGACAATATAAATGTGTCATAGTAATATGAGGGGAAAATAGTCTCACCGGATCTGTGTGTGTGCAGTACTTCATTTGTAACTTGTGTCTGTCTGTTTTGTGCATTACTGCGTGTACTTGCAATTGTGTATTCACGTGTACACTCAAATATCAAAAACTCTGTATTGAAAAAGGCTCCTACAAATGCCAATCTTTGAATAACACGCACCAGTCGCCTGATACAAAGACAAAACTACCTTTATGCACAGAGCTGAGACTCTTTTTACGTCAATAGATTTGTGCATAGATGATGTGTTTACATGCTGGGTCATCAGTTTTCTTGCAGTTTTCTTACAGTTGAGGGGTAGATGTTAAGTATTTGTACCAAAAATATAAGCTGTGCGCATTGGTAATGCTGCCCTTTTTGATACAATTTTGTCGTAGAAGAATGCAACTGTTTTTTCATTGTGTTTCTTTGTCCATGCAAGTCCAGTGAACTTATTTTCCCCCCATTTTCTTCCCTCCAAAACTGTTTCCATCTCATTTTGATTCTCAACCTTGATTATAGTTTGATCTGGCCACAACACTTGCTGTTGAGACTTCAAAATAAGAGTCTCTCTCTGACATCGCCACTTTAGTCTGACTTCATTGATAGGAGTGTATGTGTCTGTGTGTTATGTGTGCAAGTGTGGCAAACGAGACCACAGGCTGTCAACTCGATTTGTCATCCACAAGGATGTTCCATCTAGACTGGAATGCTAAACTCTTCACAGAAGTCACTTATGCTGGAGTTCTAGGAAGTCGGTTCCAGTCCAAACCAATATTTGCTGGAGCTGCAAACACAAAATTAAAGTGAGGGTCAGTCTAATTAGAATCACATAATATAATCTTTCCTTTTCTCTGTTTGTCCTGTAGTCATCAGTGAGTTTTTGATCTGATTTTTAATGATTTTTAGCTGAGTGAAGAGCAAATACACACTGATTATTGGTTCTGGAAGCCATAAGAAAATAAATTAGGTTTGTATTTGATAACTACACATACTTTAAAAAGAAGGTATCCTTAAACCCCTAAAAAATAAAATACTTTGCAACTTATGTGATTTTTGTATTTTTATTTTGTTTTCTTGTTTCTTTTTGTTCCTTTTATGAGTGTGGATCTGCAGCCAGAGCGTTTCATGTAAGCTGGTTTTGAAAATGAATGCCTCTATGTCTTGGTTTGGATCAAATGAATAATTTACTGTGTAATTACATAGTCCGCAAAAGCCTCTGCGTCCACTCTGGCTCATCTGGGACTCTGTAGCGCTGCAGTCCCTAACCAGAGCTTTGACCAAATCAAAATTCAAACTCACTCTTTAATCACAGAAATTGGAACGCTCACATTCAGAAGAAGCTTGGTGCCTGAAGCCTGCTAAATATCATTTCACCAGCAATTGCGATGTAATTTTCTGATTTTCAGGTCAGCCAAACTTGGAGGAACAGCACTGGTTGTTTCAAGACCAAAAGTGACCCGTCATTACAGTTGGCAGATGTTTGCTAGGAAAAATGATAACACCCTGCAAATAAAAAAAAAACCTGAGGGGAATCCCAAATTCTTTGGAAGAACAGTCTGCATATCAAATATTAGTTATATACTCACTTTATCAGGCGCCTTGTTCTTTCTGTTTTGGTGTTTTAGCTTCTGACTTGCTATTTCCAGTTGTATAGACAGAAAAGAAAAAAGAACATTTACAGACCCACTCATTGTGGCATTTTTCTAACAATAATGGACAAGAAACCTAAGTTCAAAATTGCATTTCAGAGTTTTCCTTTCTTTATTCAAATTGTTGTGAATC
>NC_050532.1:10318214-10329289 GCF_002922805.2 Oryzias melastigma | reverse complement strand
GAACATTTACAGACTCACTCCTTGTGGCATTTTTCTAACAATGGAGGAAAAGAAACTTAAGTTCAAAATTGCATTTCAGAGTTTTCCTCTAGTCAAATTGTTGTGAATCAGGAGCAAACAAAAGAATGTCAATTGAAAAAGAAATAGGTTTGGGAGCTCCATTCTGATCCACTTGTAGACAACAAGATCCATGAACATCTTTGTTTTCCTCGTCTGAGCTGCCATCTGGGTCCAAACTGTACAGCTGGATAGCTCCAATATTGGTCACTCTGTTTGTTGAACCAGTAATGTAAGGTTAGAGGTGTGAAGGACAGTAAGATAGGACAGCATGCAAACAGAGAGCACTCAACAGAGGGAGAGAAAGAGGGAGCTAAACAGTGCCGCCAACAACTCAGAGGTAAATTTCTAATGAACTCTGCAGAAACTATGTCGTAGAAAACTACTCATTTTTTGATTTTGCCTAAAAATTGCATTATGGTGATTAAAAGACCACTGAAAGCTATTTTGCAACAGATGAAAAGAGTATTGGAGTGGGTCTTTAAAAATGAAAGAGTTGGATTCAAATTCCCAATAATAGTTGCTTAAACATACACGATTTTCAAAACAACGCACACACACACACACACATATATATATATTTGCATTTCATTATTCGCAGTTTCATGTATTCGCAATTTTTTTTTTCAATCACTCTTTTACATCCGAAGGAGGTACTGTGATGCTGACCTGTATATCTCCCCTGTATATCTCCCCGGAGGGGAGCGGAGATGAAGAGCACGCCGGCCGTTCAGCTATCTTAAGTCTCATACAATCACTTTATGTCATCAAGTCTTTGAATACGTGAAACTGCGAATACAGAAGCATGAGTAAGGGGGGGGGGCATTGTAATCATGTCTTCTTAATTTTGAGTTTAACAAAATATGGTAAAAGATGGTCTGATATTTTTAGTTTAGGTACATTGTGTCTGCTAATAAAGCTTTGTGCAATTATCCAAGATTTTTTTTCAGTTTACAAAATGTGAAAAAGGGGTTACCTAAACATTAACAGACTAATCTAAAAACTTCAATGTCTATCAGTTTTGGAGTCAGGTACACCCCATATAAACCTTTGTTAATTTTCTTAATTTAATTTCATTCAAAAAGTTAAGCTTTTCATTGTGTTGTGGTCGACCTCTGATCGGAAGATTGCAGGTTCAATTCCCACCTTTCCCACTCGTGTTGAAGTGTTTTAGGGCAAGACAGTGAACCCCACATTGTCTATAATGGAGGTTGGCGCCAGTGTTCGACATTGGAGTGACATCGGTGTGTGAATGTGTGTGTGAATGGCATTGTGACTGTAAAGTACTTCGGGGCTTTGAGGAAGGTAGGAAAGCGCTATACAAGTATACGCCTTTCACCATAAAATATAGGTTCAGGGTCCACACAAATTGGGGTTCTAGCTCATTAAACCCAAACTAAAACCAAATTTCTGAAAATTATGGAGTAATCAGCCCACATTTTGCAGGACATAAACGTTTTAAACATCCACAGCTCCACAAAAATCTGTTTAAAAAGTTGTGCTAGCAAAACATGGGTGTCTCTCTCCAAATTTGCTTCCAACTCTGCAGATTTTTATAGTTTTTGTCACTTTCGTTCTATCAAAAGGACAGAGCCTTTGAAAAAAAATATACCTTTTTAATCTGAATAGTTTCTAACTATCCTTTTAAAAAAAGGTTAATATATGTGGACTTTTTAAAGTTATAATCAGTAAAATCTGTAAGAAGTTGTCTAATAAAAGTCAGCATTGTTCAGCATTTACAGTAATATAATTTCTCAACACATTCTTAATCCAAGAATCATATCCTAACTTGTTTTCTTAGGATCTTAACCCTCCTCTTTAGTGCAGCTCATGCACAGTAGTGGTAAGGCAACACAAATGACTGTAAAATCCCATATTTTGAGTCGAGCTTTCATGTTTTAAAGTGCATGGATGTTATTAAGAGTTCAAAAGGGTGCTGACTTTGGAGTGGTGAGGGGGTACTCAACTTGGGTGTGAGTCATTAACCAAACTATTCTATGAAACCCGTAAATAAGGTTTTGGATGGAATATCCTACTGTGTATGTCTCTTGCAAACTTAGTCATGGGCCATAAAACGTGTCTGTTTTCATTTCTTCCCACACTGTGACACAAAGAGACTCTGTCCACAAGTTTGACTAAAGATTTAAAAGCAGAACAGTGCCATTAGTTAGAGGTCCTGTTAAAACAAGAACGCTCAATGTTGACATTTTTCACAAAACGGGAAACAAATACTTTATTTTGACACGTTTTTATGTCTGCACAGCAGAACGGTTTCTGAAATCTACACTCACCTTTAAATAGTTTTTGAAGTTGACACAATATGTGAGTAGAACTGAACACTTTACAAGCAAGGTAAACTCAAGCCAGAATACAATTTTGGTGGCCATACCACTGAAGGGTAGAGTGAAAACAGCAAAGTCTACCATCTGTTAAAATAAAAAATAATAAAAGCTCAACTCAGAACTAATAGACATTAAACAAATACTGTTGCTTAGAAATTCTACAATTTAATACTTCTTTTGCTGTGATTTATTCCTTATGTTTTGTCTGGCTTGATTATTTTGTTTTTCTGACTTGTAACTGTAGCTGAGGCAGCTCCACCCCTTTTCTTGTGGGTTTCCACGGAGCTGCCACAGCTGCCCACACTTTAGGATTTACAGGGATATCTCCTGGTCCTAAGTGTTGGCTTGGTTTTATGTGTTTCTGTGTTTTTGGTTTGGAGCATCATTTAGAGGACTTTCTAGTCATTTTGTTTCTAGATTTTTGTTCCACACCTGACGAGATTTGGGACTCCCTCTCCTAGATCTCCTTACATTTGGGTTTCCTGCTGCAACTTTCAAGTTTGTGCTCGTACAAATAACCGTTTTGAATCCTGAAAAATACATTTTAAACAATTCTAAAGTATGCTGAATTGAGCTAATTTCTTGGGTAGAAAATTGGCTTCTTGGTAATTTTTGGATGTCTTCTTTATCTCTTTGCCTTGACCAGTTCTGTCTCAGTTCCCTACATATGTTTTGACAAAAGTAGAATTAGATGGAGCTTAGTTTATATACTAGCAAATGCTTGAGTTCTAAATGTTTACTAATAGTTTGTCAAATTCATTAACTCAGAAAACTGCAATGACTACAAATGACCTTTTCAGCACAAGCTCACTATTTGGGCATAGGAATAAATAAAAACATTTTTGTTGGTTCGATTGTTTGTTTTGTCACTGAGCTTTCACAAAAGCCTTTACTGCACCACAGTTTGAAGTCCATTAATCCCTTTTTGGTTCCAGAATTCAGGTTTGGTTTGCACAACCTATTTAGGAAACCAGAATGCAAATAACTTTAGGCTTTAGCCATTTTGTAACAGGTTTTATAATTTACATAAAGTATATCTAAGGTTTACTTTAAAAAAATATGAATTTTGCACTCAAGCACATCCATTAAGCCCTAATTTATGCTAAAAGTCAATCTATCAAGTCTGGTTTATAGATTTACAAATATATGTAAACATGCATAATAAAAGTACAGTAAGCAAAAGTTATTTCTTCAAACACGGTATTTACTACACTTCCTATGTGGTGATAAGTATGTTTAGTGAGTCCTGCCATTATGTGGATACGGGTCATTTCAGTATTTGGCCTCATTGAACATGATACACAATGCTAAATGAAGTACTTATGTGACCTAACATTTATTTGTCGAAGTACACTACATGACATCCAAGAGTACCGTATTTCCTTTTACCTGGGTAAGAGTTGGGTCAAACCTCTCCATGTGAATGCAAAATTTGGCTGGTATTAAGCTAACGTCAACAGCCTACATTTCATATTAGTAACAAGTCTGTGTTCACTTTATTTTTGTTTGGCTGCTGTTTTTGGCCCACACGGACTTCAAAAATACGCTAATATGCTTTCATGTTTGCATTCTCCCATACAGATGGCAAAAAATAACATTTGAAATCCTCAACATTTGTGCTAGCTTAGCGTGCTACACATTCGTTTTAGATTGTCTTATTTTTCTTTCTTTTAGCACTGAAACATCAGAATAAAATAAAATATCATCAGCAAAAAAAAAAAAAACTCCTTTGTAAGTTAAGTAACTAATTACTTGTTATCCAAAACAGACATTTAAGTGAAAATGGTGCTACTTTAGAAGATATTCGAGTTAAAGTGGCCTAAAGGAGACTCATCCATTAAGGGCAAAATACATAACTGGCCATGAAAATAGCCAAGTACTGAGTAATAGTTTTGTACTTGTGGAGTTTATAGTCTAAAATGTATCTTATGGTAAATATATTTTTGTTTTGCCACAAAAATTAGAAAAATCTTCATGTTTAGAGTCTTTTTTTCAATGTTTGCTAGGCTAAACATCTGGTACACTTCATTTACGGATTAATACTGTGCTTACTGATGTACAAGCGATTTTAAGAAGTCAGCTGAACTCTATCAAAATTGCATATATTTTTTCTTTTATGAGGGTAGATGCTTCTGTAAATATATTAACGGGGTAAGTGGTGACGAAATGCTTTTTCATGTGTTAGCGTAGTCCTTGTAACGTTTATTTTAGCTGTATCAGTCTGTTTTTCAACGTGTTGCAAACAAGGTTGGGAGTTGCAGGTATTGTTACTACTGTAACGTGGCTAGCGCTTCTATGGCTAATGTGTAGTGAGTTAAAATTTTTAGAGTTAGTGTGAATGCAGATAAGAAATTGTGACTCTTTGGTGTCACCTAAAGCGCCTTATAGCTCTGTGCGTCTTAATGACAAATGTTCAAAATAGACGGTTCATGGACGATGCGCCATATAATTTGGCGCAGAACATACGATAACTAAGACTGCCACACATCTCTGCCTGCTAGGCTGCCTATCTTACTTTTTAGTGATATAATTAAATAATTTTTAGTGACTTAAGTACATAGGGAGTGAGGTTAGCCTGATACTCCCGCATTAGCTAAATATTACTACGAGACCAGATTCATTATAAGATCTTTACACTGAAATAAATGCTATTTGGTTTTTCTTCAAGGTTCTCATACTGTTTTTTTTTCTCTCCAATATTAAAAGCTCAATAAATGATTTACCAAAGGCTACATTTGTAGTTTTCACTTTTATAATCAACAACCCAGTTTGACAAAAGACGTTTGTCTAGTTTGTGTGCGTGGAAACGTGACTGTACACATAAAGACAGCTGCCCAGGTCAAAAGTGACTAATACGTTAACAAATGTTTGGATTAACCATCAGGTACTCTCCAAGTATGTGTTAAGCGCATGCAGATAAAATATTTTGTTTGATCTTGTTTAGCCAACATTCTCACCCTAAAGGTCTCATCCAATGACCAACATTTCTTTGGTTGCAACTTCTTAGAAAAGCATTTAAATGTAAAATAAATAAAACCCACCATGATTTTAAATGGGCATTAAGAATTGTTGGTAAAAATTATAAGTCTTACAGAAGGAAATAGTCATAAAACATAATGTGTAAAAATGTTAGCATCACAATTGCCTCATAAGTCTTTTTCCTCCCTTTCCATGATTCATATTTCTTTAGATTTACAGTATGTTGTAGGCTTCTTACTTAATACTTGTAATGCATAGTACTTGGGTGACATATCCTCTATATTTTACTACAATGCTACGGTTTGATGAATGGCCTGTTTGGTACAGTACACTTACAGTGCAGTACTGAGTTTGTGTGCAATGAACTAATCCCCTTGTTTTATAGTGGACTAATATTTGTTTCTCAGCAGAATTTAGATGAGCTCTCACAGCTGCCACACGAAAAAGCATGTTCTCCACGAAAAAAAATGTTGCAGGCCCAACAAGTAAGTAATAAGACTTGTTATTATAGCCAGCAGGAGTCGTAGACTTATTATTTTTGTAATTCTTCTTTCTTACTGCGCCTTTGAGCAAAACACTTGCCCCATATATTTAAAAAGAGTACTCACCAAAACGCACCAAGTGAAAGTAAATGGTGGAAATGGTGATCGACCTACTCCAAAAAATGATGAAATGACCCCAGGCAGGCATTATGGCTCCGATGCAATGGAGTGGTCTAGTTACGACGGATGATTGCCATTGGTTACGGGATGGCTGCAGCCACAGGCTGTCTTACCGATCTCGCGACACTCTGAACTCACATTGGTTCATGTGATAACTCGCCATTTATATAAGAAAAAGCATGGGGTAGTTCTGGATCTCTGTGATTAGCCTCTGATCATCCATGGTCTTAAAGGATTGATATGATGCTCTGCCACATACTTTTTAACCAGGAAATTATGTAATGCTTACAACACACTGAAAACGCTAAGTTCAGTGGAAAATAGGTTTTATTTTGAAAAATGTATCGGATACACTTTACAATTGCTTGCATTATTTCTGGTTTAGGTCGTTAATGGCCCCAACTTCACAAAAAGTGCTGCGACTTAGGTCCGGCGTGTTGCATTTTAAAGTTACATAAAGACTCTGGCGTTCACATCGGAGCTGTATACGCTTCCTGTGGGAGCCCAGGGTCACAGTGAGAGAAACTGTCCAAAAAAATTAATGCGGCAAAAATCTCTTTATAAAAATTGAAAATCCCCTAACGAAAATATGACACACATGTCAGGAATATCCACAAGAAGTTTAAAGTACTTATGGGATGGCTACAGAGCCTACAGCTTGGTTTCCATTTTACGGCAAAGTATCAAATTTGCCGATTTTCACATTTTCGTACAAAATACAAAAAAAGGTTAACTTTTGTTATAGGTAATTTCACAAAATTTCACACGAAAACAACCATATTAAGTCTAAAACCACAACTGAAGCTTCTTTGACCTTTGACCTCAGGAAGAGGCTATTATCTTGAATTTTTTTTTTAAAGTCACCTTTAGTACTAGCTACAAATTAAAACTCCTCCGAGGGATTTCGATCTATTGCTCCCTTACTCCTTGAGCATCATTGGGAAGCTACCTGGAAAAAACATTTTTTAATTATAAGTTGTAGATTTTGAATGGTGTTAGTATGGCATGTTTGTCAAATTGGTGTTTACCTGTTGCTAGCACATTTTTAACAGGAATATTGTAAAAATGTAATACATGAATCCCAGGCTCAAAATGAGCAAGATGATATGACATGACGTGACTATATTAGAAATGTGGGTGTGGCTAAAGGAAAACCTCCAAGGAAATCCAATAGTTTACTTCCAAAAAGGACATAGACCAAAATATAACATGGTTATTATAGAAATAAAACCAACAGAAAATCTGCCATTTTGAAAAAAAGGGGGTTTTAAAATTATTTTTCACATGCATGTCCGCCAAAGAAAGAGGACGAGACTGAACGCTTGAAGCAGCCGGTTAGCCATTGAGGGCAGGCAAAAAGGGGGTGATGGAGAAGTAACAAAGGAGAGGGTAGATAGTGCCTGCAGGCCACACACGCCATTAAACATAATTTTATTTACAACTGCATTTGAAGAAACACACAATCTCAAAAAAGGGGGAAAACATCCACAAACAAGAAAAACTAATGATAAACTGAGGTAACATGTGAAATTGGCCAATGGAGCTGTGAAAGCTAGACTGGTTGAGACAATTTAAACAATCGGAATGCATCTCGAAGCAGATATAACCACACCCAGCAAGGTCCATGCTAATGGTCTCCAACATAACGCTTAGTAGGGATTTTTTTTTAATCCTTATTTTTTTAAGATTTCACAATAATATATTTTTTTCATGGTAATTATCTGGCTAAGTCATTTGGATCTGCATATGAACGAGACATTACAGAACCAGATGTAATATTCCACTTTCACATCTCCGCCCAACTCCAAATCATGATGCATTTTCTGTTTCTTGAAAGACAAGTGTTGCAAAGTTGTGAGAGTCACTTTTGAAAAGGCACACTCTAGAGCCCACCTCACCCCCTAAATCTGTCTGGACACAGACCCTCCACCAGTAGTTAAAGGAACTGGATATTATGTCGAGCAAATACCATCACATTAACCTTAAAACTTTCCTATCCCGGGGTTTTCTCAGTTCATTTGGAGCAGAGCTAGACTCCTGTTTCCAAAGGCTAAGTCTCGTACATGTCGTCTGTGAAAGTGCAGCGCTTAGTGATGAATCCTCTGGCATTTGAACCAATTCCACCGCCCAAAGAAGACATTTCGACGTGACTTTGCACTTCTGAGCAGCATAAAACATCGCTAGTGTTTCTTTAAGTTGGACTGAGTCGTATGAGGGTGGTACACGAGGAGCAACAGATGGATTGATGCATGAAGAGATCTTTGGGGAATTAGGATTTGCAATGAGGAAAGAATGAGAGCCGAGGGGGGAAAAAAGAGAAGAAAAAAAAAGGTGGAACACGGAGTTCCTTGGTAGATGATGGTGTGTGTGTACAGCAAATGTCATTAATGCAGCTTCATTCTGCAGTGTATAGTCCTGGTAATTTGTTGTCCTTTTTTCCATCCATCACTGCATCCCTGGCAGAAAGGCATCATTAATCCATGCTGCTTTGTTGTCTTAATCTCATCATTATTGCTTAAGTAGCTCAGATTTATGCCTTTGAGGCCTTTGCCACTCCTCTTGGTTTTGGAGGGAACACTGAGTCAACACAGTTTCTTTCTTTTTTTTTTTTTTGTGCTTAAGAGCAGGTTAACTGTCGCAGTTCAAACTATGCAGTTTAACGGCCTGCTGAGTTAATTTATTATCCTTTTTTTTAAAAAAAAAAAAAGACGAGAGAAAAGGAATTTGGAGTCCATCCCTTGGTGAAAAAAGAATTTCAATCAGCTTTATGTGTTTCTGGCTGAAGATGAGATTTGATGTCATCAAGTGGGAGAACACACAAAGCACATTTTGAAAATAACTGTACAGATACGTCAGTTTTTTTTTAATTGGATCAAAGTAAAAAGCAGTTTTAAAAGTTGTAAAAAAAATACAGTAAAAAAACCAAAGAAAATAGATCAGAAATTGATCATTTTACATGTTTTATGTCACTACGGAGACCTATAGAGTCACATGTGACCATTCCAAGTTGTGTAACAAAAAGTTTGTTGTCTCAAACTAAAACAATGTGCACCAAAATGTATATGGAGAGATCAACTGTGAAAGCTCGAAGATAATCGCTGTTAACAGCGCCCCTTAGTGGTTGAAAGCTGAAAAAAAGGCGTCCGGCTCGGAAACGGGCTGCAGGGGAGCGCATATGGGCGCAATGACGCACACACTAACGCGACAGGACAAGCAGTGAAGCAAACGAGTCTGGACTCAAACGTTGGAGCTGAAGAAAATCTGCTTTTATTCAAAGATCTCCTTCAGATTGTTCATTTTATTCTTTAAAAAGCAGAAAAATCTCTCCTCCAACCATGCGAGTGTGCGCAAAAGTACGCAACAGGTGCAGACTGAGACGAGAAAAGACTCCAAACATAAAGGGTGATTTTTTTTAATTACTTTATATGATTTAAATAGGTTATATAACTTATTTTACACACTAAAATTACAATTTTAATAATAGAAAATCAAATTTTGTGTGCAAAATGGGAACTTTCTGCACAAAAATGTTTGCACACTTTGTTCCTGTGAAGCCTCAAGACTATATTAACCCTCCAAATTCTCATTTTTATTGTTTGTTTTTTTTTTTATGGGGAGTTGCGTGGCTTTTCTGCTCCTGCTCTTTCTTGCCTTGCACCTCGGCATCAGTTCAGCCTTCAGGGTGAAAGAGTGATCCTCCTGCTGCTGCTGCAGGAGAGAGAAAAAAAAGCTTGCTGGCTGAGAGCCAAGCTGAAGAACAAGTGCGCCTCCCTTCTCTCTGCTGTTTAGCGTATTCATAGTTAGGGGCTTGGGCTGTTTTTTAAAAAGGCAAGGCAGGTCTCAAGTTGATCAGTCTGCGCTGGAGAAAGTACTGGAGTCCTAACTAACTAGTGGGGCAAATTTCATACAAAGACTTGCTATTTTTTTATATTTTTAAAGGGGAAAAGTTGCTTTTTTATTGTGCATTGAAACTTATTTTGCAGAGTAGACTCCTGCTTTAATTATTATTATTTTTATTTAAAGATTGCAGCACTGCTGGATAAAGACTCTTGGCTTTAACTGTAAAAATCGGATTATCTGACTCAGGCATTGTGTTCATTAGACCTGGCTACTTTTCCCCCTCCTCCTCGCATTTTGAGGTCTCTGAAGTGAAGAAGCGACAACCATGTTCCTGAGCTTTTGCCTCCTCGTGACATTTCTCCTGGGGCTGTCCGGATGCTTGGGCTCTTACGTCCCGTGCGAGCCCTGTGACGACAAGGCGATGTCCATGTGTCCGCCGGTGCCGCTCGGCTGCCAGCTGGTGAAGGAGCCGGGCTGCGGCTGCTGCCTGACGTGCGCGCTCTCCGAGGGGCATGCGTGCGGCGTCTACACCGGAACCTGCAGCAAGGGCCTCCGCTGCCTGCCGCGGAGCGGGGAGGAGAAGCCCCTGTACGCGCTGCTCCACGGCAGGGGAGTGTGCACCAACGAGAAGGGATACAAGCCCGCTGTCCCGCCCGCAGGTAAGACGGCCGCGTGACAAAAACGAGCGGACCCGCGGGGGGTCCGGATTTGATGGCATCTCGTCCCGCGCGGGGATGCTGAGGCTGGGACTCACAGACACGTACAAATAATAAAATAAAAAAGTCACTTACTTTTATAACCTTGAAGGTGCTTAATTTCCTCGTGGGGTTTATTTGAAAAATGGAGGAGCTAATTCCAACTTTAAAAGTAGTTATATCTAACAAAAACAAATATGAAAGTATGTTTTTTTTTCTTCTTTAGCCCACTTCTACCGTTCACTAAGCTGGAGAGCTCGGAGTCTGCTGTGGGTTAACTTGTTGCGGTCGAGCTGCCTGCGGCGACGGCGGCGGTTTAGCAGGTCGCGAGGCAAAACTCCGGTCCTCAAAACGTTTCACCCTGAAGCTAAAACACATTAAAAGTGTTTTCATCGTTTTTTTTAATAGTTTCAAAGGCACTTATGAGGTGTTGCGTCGCTCATTTATGCAGGCAGGGCTATCAGCGAAGCGCGCGCGCAGCTTACTTGATTGTAAGTAAG
>NC_050532.1:10307178-10318156 GCF_002922805.2 Oryzias melastigma | reverse complement strand
AAACTGTCTCTCCCTCCTTTTTTGACATTGCTTCGCTTATGCCACTGTCATTCCAACTTCTAGTCCTGAACGGAGTCAAACCGCAACAGAAAAAAAGAAAAAAGAAGAAAAAACAGCTAACCAGCTGTTATGGTAAAGAGAGATCCTGTCTTTTGGTCTTGTAAAAGCAGAGCTGAGATGGATTTAGTTCTGCAGGCAGCTCCTGTGGTGTGCTCAGAGTCGGATTACCACTAAATCTACATGCCTGAGAGAAAAGAGGGGAACAGAGAAGCAGACGGAGGGACGAGTGGAGTTGAGCCAGCTGTCTTGAATGATTTAAGACATTTGCTTGGTGAACTTCTGTCTCCTGGAACTGAAAGTTAGCACTCTTTTTGTTGTTCTTGAGGAGATGTCATCCTTCTCTTCATGCCACTGATTGGTGTTCTAAAAATAACCTTGTGTCTCGCATTGATCACTATCTGGACTGCTGTAAGGAAACACCTCCCTATCAGTGCTTTCGGGTGTGCACGCTTCCGTGGGCGGTGTGTGTGTTATTGATGACACCTCAGACTGGTTTGTCTCACACCGGCTGCACATCCGCCCTCAGAGGTAACCGGAGTATCTTCCCCTGCTGCTCCATCGCAGTGATTCAGCAAGAACGCCTTGAGTCGAACAGCTGAGGAGGACTCTGGTTTCCCGCCGCTGTCTTGCATGCACGCCAGCTGAGCAATGTAAACAGTGGGAGGTGTGGAGATGGAAGGTGGGTGGGGTGGTCGCTGTCAAAGTGGGGCACAAAGGAAGATCTACTGTTGTGAGCTGCAACCAAGGCGCTCCACCATTGACGAACCAGACTCTTGTTGCCAACAGATATGACTTCACAACCCCCAACCCGTCATCCACCAAAGTCTCTGAAAGGCCCTTTCTGTTTCACCGCAACCAAAAGGTGGTCGGGGTCCAGAATTCTCCACCCACACACGGACAATACCAGCATGGCCTTATTGAAGCAGCAACAGGAAACCTCCCGCCTTACAGCTACTTTAATACCCTATATGTGTGTGATCTCTGTGCACGTGTGTCTCTGTGTGCAACTCGCATGCCAGATCGCCACAGTGATGCTCTGCAAAGCTTAGTGGCTCATGTCACATGCCTTCAATATTTACAACCACCCGGTCCTTAAAGAGGTGCAGATGGGAAAGTTTCATATTTCCATGAATACCTCACATATTGCGGCGTTTGCTTTATTGTTGTCTGTCAACACACTGACTGGACCATGCTTTACCTTTGATGTTTGGAAATCATCAAGTGTTGTCATCTGTCAGCTGGTTGTTAGGCTGTTTCTGTGACACTGACGTCACCAGGACCAAAGAAAAAAAGCAGATTCTCTATGACGGTGCTTTTAGAGCAATGACGAATCACTGTTCTCCGCATTTAGGAAAGCGTGACATTATCAAGATTATTCTTATGAATAGATCCCGCTACCTGTGGATCACAGTGCACAGAAACTTGCCAGTGATCATGAAAACTTACCATGTCTACCACATTAACTTCAAAGTTTACTCTACAATGTTTCTATGCCTTCAGTGACACAGAAACCCTGGTACACAATTCCGTCAGGGTTTACCCAGAACCTTCATATTGATGACTCAACGCACTATGATTCTAACAATCCTGTCAAGTTCTTTTCTCTTTCTCTAAATATTTGCTAACTCCAGAAACTTTAGTAGCTCTCACAATTTTAAAGCAAAATGAAGGTCAAGTCATGCTTGGCAAGGCTGTGCTTCACAGTGAACACTTACTCTTCCTCACTTACCTATCGATCAAAAACGCAAAATTATTTATTCACATCGCAAATAGCTAATTTACCACCCCCCACAGACACACAAACAACAAAGCAACAAACACCAAGAACATTTTTGACCCTGGGCTATATGTAGTTTTATTTTTAGGGTGAAGTTGCTCCCTTTGAAAACCAGCCTCTAGTGGTTATTTGAGGAACTACAACATTTGGCACTTCCATGTTGTACCCAGAGTTTTAAAATGATGTTATACTTTGTTGAGAAGATCTGAATCATGGTTATTCACTCACATGATGTAAGATGTTAGCAAAGAAAATTAACGCTTTTGCTAGGTGTAAAACATCTATCTAACATTCTTTCGACTACTGTAATTTTCATCCATTTACACAGTTAGCGTAGTTCCAGCAGATTCTAGAGCACCAAAAAGTAGCCGCTCAAGTGCTAACACAATTAACATAAATCCATTGATTCCATCATTAAGATAAGTTGCTTTGCGTCGTTCACGTTGATCAGTACATGGTTGTAGAATTACAGTATCTCAGAGTGTGTGTCATTTAGAATTCGCAGGTGACAAAACTTTAAAAAAGTATTAAATGCTTCATTAAATGTTTATTAATAAATCAACACAAATAAGTGCCAGTTTTATTTGAAATACATATCTTAGAGTTAGCATGCATCTTATTGAGTAAAGGATGCACTGTGCAGTATATTTTGTCATGGCGTTAAGAGATGTCACACCATCCGGCTATAAAACCACACAAAGAAAATTGTAAATCTGGTCCCAAGCAACATCTTGAATCTACTTTTCTTGAGCTTGAAGGTTCCTCGAGCACATCCAGGAGCACTCGCCTTTAGCCAAAATAGCTGTCTCTGTCACCAGCAGGGAGCTGGAAGTGTGTCACACCCAGCAATTGCAATGTGGTGACGGCGACCCGAAAAGGACGTTGCATCCAAGCGTGCGGCTTGTTGGAAACCAAAAAATGTGACAAGCGCTCAGACCAAAATTAGCAATGCGCTGCAGGAGGAGCCACACATCTCACTTTGATCGTTTGCTTTCAGCAAGGCCTTCAAAGAATGTTTCTGCGTTTCTTTGTCTAATATGAGCTATAAACAGGCCGCATAGTTTGCTTACCTATAGCTGCATTTCCCTCTAGAAAAAAAACAAAACAAAAGTCCTGTTTTTCAATGTATGATCCTTGAATTGTTCTTGTTGCTATTTATATTATGCATTCAGGAAAGCAGGAAACTTTTGATTGCAATGGACATATTCTGTGTGCACAAAGAGTTATTTCCTGCACGTTTGGCGAGCTGATCGGAGGCATGCACAAGGCACGACAACAGAAATTCCTTGGACAACAGGCCATATTCCTCTGATGTCCAAACAGGACGTTTCATTGAATCTGGAATATCAAATTCAGCCATCTGACCTGAATGTGAGCCCGTTTTATGAAATTCCTCAGCTATTGTCATCTTCTGTTGCAGAGGGCAGCGTATCATATTTGTCATTTCTTTTTCAAGCTCACTTCCTGTTTGCCCTACACACATAGGTTTTTTGATAAGCTGCACCATTTGAGGATTTATTTCTTAGTAAACATTGGACTCCTTCATTCCATTAGAACATTCTTTGAATGCCACATTCTACCTGATGAATGTATCTGACTTGAAGCTCAACATCGAACCATTTTGGTTTGTCTGCAAAGCATCTTTCAAATTTGTTTGCATCTCAGTTTACCCCAAAAGCAAGAACGCACTTTTCTTTTCCGAAACAAAAAGGGAGAAAACTCTCTAACACTAGAGATGTCGCTGGGAACATCTAAATAACTCACCCTCTGTGACAGATACCGTAAATCTTTAAGTGTTTACGCGGTCAGTGTGAATGTGCTAATGTACTTGGATTGCGTAAGTACCTCTCTACTAAATAGTACTGCATATCAGCACAAGGCTGCTTTTCGCCACTTCTGAATCCACTGGAATGACATCAATTGGATCAACAATTGAAAAGTTACGGTAGTCGAAAGAATGTCAACAATGGAGCAAAAACTGATGTAAGCGGGTTCAACATTTCTAACTGAAAAACACCCATTTATCACATAAAATACCAGTTTTCTTACAGTTTCTTGGTCTACTTGGACTACTCCATCGGTCAGTTGATGTCTCTTTGTTTCTTGCTGGAACTTGTCAGGCTGAACTCTAACGTTCAAATATTTAGCGTCAACAGGTAGTTTCACGCTTCAAGATGGTTTACTACTAGTGTATCTCAGCCCCCCCGCCACCCCACCCCCCAAGTTCATTTTTCGCCACAATTATCTTGTCTCACCCCCAGCTGATACGACACTGCGCCTCCATTCACTTATGTCTCACATTTTGTTAAGATGTAATTTCAGAGGCAGGGCAGACACTTGGAAGGCGATCAAAGACAGAATGAACCCAACACAATTTAATGCACGGTCATGAAGTAAATCTTTTTTTTGGCCAAACATAGAGTCAATATGGTTCTAGACATCTAGGGCAAAGAAAAACCCTAAAGTTATTGCAGATTTTCATTTTGTAATGTCAAAAACATTCATTCATGAAGCATAATTGTTCAGAGAGATCAATTTTTAAAGAGAAGGATCAGGTGCACCCGCATCGGCTACTCTGTTCCCCCTTGTCCTAATGAAATCTTTAGATCAAGACGAGGAGAGGAGCTGGGGACTCAGCTTTAGACTCAGCTAAATGGAGGAGCTGCAGATAGGCGGTGGACTTGCTTGGCTTTTGTCCAGCATCTTGGCTGCGTTTCAGGAGTTAAACCAGACCTCCTCCTACTTTTACTTTACAAATCTGATACCCTTAGAATTAGGGATCGGGACCAAGGGTTTTTTTCCTAGTTATAAAAAGACAAATTTAGACTTTTGCAATTTGTATACGCCCTACATCATACATGTCTTCGTTTTCATAGACATTTATTTTCTATAAAAGCCACTAAAGTTGTTGGGAACTTGTGTGTTGAAATAAAGCTAGACGTAGGATAACAAATCAAGCTAAACAAGAATGGTAGGTCCTTTTCATTGGAATGTTTCATTGCATCTTCATGAAGTGCCATGTCCAGTTATTTGACGGTGCGGAAAATAAAAAAAAATGGGGAGATTTTCCACAGTTATCACATAAATAGTGCACACAGGAATGCTGGTTGGAAGTATTTATTTATAGCTGTAGCTTAGCAGTCGGAGTGGGGAGACACAAGGACATATCTAAACACAAACCAAAGCCTGCCAAGTCATGAGTTGAGAGATTCATTTCAAAGCCTGTGCAGTACAGAAGCCAAAAACCCAATTCTGGTAATCAACCTGCCCCAAGCCCCACCGCTCACCCCGACTCCCCTCCTTCCCCAGACTCCAGACGCTCATGCTGTGTCAAGCTCTTTGAACATCAGTTTCTATGAGCTTGTGCCCTTGTTATTCCTTATTGTTCAGTTTTGTTTTGTTTTTGGCCTTTTTTTTGGCAGTTGTATACAAGCAGGCTCGTGAGCATTGTTTTAGCAGCTTGTTAAATAGGATATTCCCACCATTTTTTCTGGTAAATGTGGAAGTGGATTTTTCCTCTCAAAGGAGCAGCCAGCTTATGGCCTCGAGATTCTTTTCTGGTTCGATGCATCTGTCTCTGCGCGCCACGGCGGGTTTCCTTGTCAGATAAATATAACGAGGGTCATCCACTGGCACCATCCTGACAGCCAATTGGGGCTTGGCAAAGTCCCCACAACAGCCTTGTACTTATGGTACAGCTAAGCCAACAGGGCAGGAGGTGGTGGGATGGGGTGGGTGGGGGAGTGTCTTTCTGTGGCCTCAAAGAACCTCTGGCTGGGGGTCGAGGCTTAAAAGGCTGAGCCCCAAAGATAGGAAAGGGGTGGGTGGGGGGAGGTTTGGTAAAGAGTCTAAACCTTGAGATGTCCTATCAAAGGCCTTCAGATCCTCCAACACCACACTGCCCCCTGGGGGAACTCCAATTACATACAGGAAGTTCATAAAACGTGACACAAATGGACAAGCATTTATATCTGTCGAGGGACCGACTACACTTTCCTCAGCTTGACTTTTAAATTAGCTGACTGACATATCGCTGTAAAGTTAAGACACCCAGAGGCCCAAGATCTGCTTTGGAGTTACCAGCCCAGATAACAAGCAGACATGTTTTACAGGCGGAAAAGGGAAAAAGTCTGGGCCGCCGTGCAACTTTGGGATAAATTTTTCCCATGCTAGTAAAATCTGTTAGCTCTGAAATATTTGTACAGCTCTACCATTTTACCAGCCTTTGGCTATTAAGGTCTGTTCCAGCTTTGGACAGCTTTAAGTAGAGTTTGAGTTTTTGACTAGAGTCTGAGTCTCAATATAACAACTTCGAAATCAGTTCGATTAACAATTCTTCATGATTTTTGATTCAAGGAGATTGTATTGGGATTTAAACTGAAAAAAGGGAAACGCTGTGGATAAAACAAAGACTGCAAACAAAAAAAAATGTGAGTGCAACGATTCAATACAGAGGGGATATATAACATAATATGCAACATTTTTTAAGGTATTACGTAAGGGTGTGCCAAAATATCGATATTGCGATATATCGTGATATTTACTCCTGGGATTGATTCTTCTATTGATCTTTTATTTACATATGAAGAGGCTGTTAAATGCTATCGTCGTCATCCTTTGGTGAGACGTTCCTTTGGAGGCAGATAGGGCGCGTGTATTTCAAGACTGGTTGTCTTGGCTTGGTGTCAATGCTTTTCAAAGACATAGTATTACTAATTTCAGCACTGTTGCACAAAATGAAATATTAGTTGGTCATTTTAATTGTGTTCAAAAATAAAAGGGAATATATTTTCCTAAAAAAATATGTGTTCTTCCATACAATGTGAGTTACCATTTTTATCAATTATCGCAATATCATCGACTTCGTGAGTCATGTATCGCGTATTGCATCGTATTGTGAGGTACCCAGTGATTCCCAGCCCTAGTGTTAAGACATCTTTATGGTCATAATGCACAGTAGCTGGAAGCTTGTCTGTCACATCCGCCCTTTTCTTTGCTTTAAATGTAAACTTTATCCATAAATTTGAGTCATGAAAGTTGATTTTTTTAGGTGACTAGTTCAAAGTGTTGATCTAATGAAGCTGTAGATTTTTTGCGCGTATTTTGATGTCCCTTTTACTCTTTTGTTGCAGAGTTTGAGTCTCGAGAGCACGAGGATGCCATCACCCCAGAGATCCCAGGAGATCTGCAGCCAGCTAAAGTGGTGCTCCATCCCAAAGACATTGTCAACAGCAAAAAAAATATTGCGGTGCGGAAAGAGCAGAAGAGGAAGCTGACCAAGCAGCGCTCCATGGGCTCCACAATGGATTACGCCCCTATGACCATTGACAAGCATGAGCCGGAATTCGTAAGTACAGTGGTCCAAAACCAAAACTTTACAGGCCTTGTTATATTCCGTATATTCGCTGATCCCTGTACTGTATTTCTTTGAAGGGGCCATGCAGGAGAAAACTTGATGGAATCATTCAAGGGATGAAAGACACGTCTCGTGTAATAGCTAGGTCTCTGTACCTTCCAAACTGTGACAGACGAGGATTCTTCAAGCGCAAACAGGTGAGTTTGGTCTTTATTCCTTTTAAACTTTTATTTGTGTTTAATTGAGTTGGACAAACTGTTAGATTATAGCTGCTGTTTATCAAACAGCTTTTAAGGCTACTATAAGGAAATAGTTACCAATTGTTAAGTTTTAAAAATAATCCACAATAAGTGAAATTCGTGAAGTGGGCTACTTTATTTTTTACAATTATTTTAGATATTTAAGGCTGTAAAACTACTTGCTATGCACATATATGCTTTTCTCTCTTGTTTAAACTCTTAAAGTCCAAACTGTTGTTGAAAAACAAGTCCAGTATTATAAAATGAAATCAAAGACCAACCAACTAGCAATCGAAGAGTTTTGCAAATTTGGCAAACTGAACATATTCTATACATGCGTTATGGCATGGAGGAGATTGGTTGAAACAATGCTCTACTGCCAATCAGAACCCAGAAGACAATATGCTGTAAAGACACAAAAAAACGTTGCAAAATTGCGATGTAGCAGTTCAGTCACTGTTTTCAGTGACTGGGTTTTCTGATCTTCCAATGTTTAACTTGAGGTAATGTTTTGACTATACAAGGTAGTATTTCTTCTAGTAGTTTTGCAACAATATAACGCATATGAATTAATTGGGAAATGGTCCTTCATTGGTTTTCTGTCATCTCCAGTAAAACACTGCCCTATTTTTCTTTCCAGTGCAAGCCATCTAGTGGTCGTAAACGAGGGATCTGCTGGTGTGTGGACAAGTATGGCATTCAGCTCCCAGGCATAGACTACACCGGAGGACACTTTCAGTGTAAAGACCTGGAGAGCACCAACAATGAATGAAACCCTGAAAAAAAAACAACCTTCTTCCCTCCTTCGAAACCCACATTGTCCTACCCTTCACCCACCACATGACCCGGGGCCCATGCCTCCTCTCTGAATCACACCTGTGCACTCCGCCCTCTGCTCACTTCAAGATCGTCCATGCAAGGAGAGAATTGAAAGGAACAAAAAAAGAAAAAAACTGACCCAGAACTCAACTCCACATACGGAGGAAACATGCAAAAGATTTACTGGATCCCTTTTCTTGACTATGTCTTTTGGGACTGTTGTGTGAGCCTGGTTATGTAAAAAGAAATGTGTGCAGAACTGATTTTGATTGTTTATTTTGTGTTATATCAAATTAATACAAAAAAAAACATTGTGGGAGAGAAAAAACATACAGACTTAAACCAAATTCCGCTTTGAAACTGTGGATTGTTATGACAGCATTTCAGAGATGATTGGAAGAGTAATCAGATCTTCAATAGTAAAAGAGAGAACCAAGAGACTGAAAGATGTCGGAACACTCAATCCATGTTTGTGGTTCTGTCAGAGCACTTATGAAAAAGGGGATCCTGCTCAGATAGGTATAACTTCTCAAAAACAGTGTGCATGGGTGTGAGTGTAAATGCAATTTGTGTATGAACCCATATTGGTGTACAATGGAGCGAGCCTGATAGAAAAAGAAACGAATGTCTTTTTTTTTTTTATATATATTTCTTTTGTTTAATGTTCTCATGAGTTCTGCTGGCGTTTAAGGTGGTATAGGGGCTAGCCTTTCTGTAATGTAAAGAAAAAATACGTGTGGGTTTTCTTATTTTTTGGAGCATCCAGAAACAAAAGAGGAAGTAGACCAACACAGATGAACCTGCTTAAGTGGCTCTTCAACATTTTAGCTAGCCTGACATGCCAACTGTGCCTATTTCAACAGACACTGCCATACAGGCCGAAACGGCTTAGAGGGCGCTGGCGCTACTGGTAAAAAAAAATCCAATCTTTGACTACATAAGAAAACTTAGTGACCCCTCCCCCCTTTCTTCTCTACTAAACTGTCCAATCAGATGTCTCGCGTTGAATGTTTGAAACGTTTAATTGACAGGTTCTCCTGAGCTGCTTTCAAGTAGTAGGGCTTCCAACAAGCTCACTCCTGATTGGTGATAGGGGTTGTCATAGAAACGATGGCTCAGACAGCTTGAACCAATCACTGCTTACTGGCTCCAACATGGCGACATCCTTACCTTGAAAAACCGGTTCCCTTATACGGTCAATGCGTCCAACTTGATCAGTGACATTTAAGGTTAAATTTGGTCTATCTGGGGCTGTGTTTGGTCAAACTTGCCAGTAGGGCCAGTTGCTCCTTCGATTAATTGGTGTGAAGTGCAGTTTTGTATGGTTTTGTTTTGTGTTGTTTCCTTTGCCTTCAGTGAAGTAAAGACTGCCCACTTTTGAGCCATGTTACTTTAATAAGTGCCCCACCCCCCTCAGTTCTGCTACTTCAGTGTAATCTCAGTGTATTACGTTATTTTGAAAATATAGTTATTGAATGCTGTTTTTTTTTCTCCTGTTAAACAAAGTATGACAATTATGTAAATATGCTTAAGATAAAAGATCAAAAATGTCTTTAAAACTTTGATTAAGTCCTCGTAAGCCTGTCAGGGGGTGTTGGGGTGGTTGTGGGGGGTCCACAGTCATTTGACGGAGCAGTCAAAGATGCCTCGGGAATCCTACTGATCAGATGCCTT
This sequence comes from Oryzias melastigma, assembly GCF_002922805.2. Classification (NCBI taxonomy): domain Eukaryota; kingdom Metazoa; phylum Chordata; class Actinopteri; order Beloniformes; family Adrianichthyidae; genus Oryzias; species Oryzias melastigma. The sequence continues at coordinate 10,308,231 of NC_050532.1, read as the reverse complement.
TTTTTGACAGAAGTGAAGTGTCCGTAAAGGCTACAGGATATAGCAGGGTTTTTTTGTTTGTTTTTTGTTATTAGAGCTCTTCCCTTTCTGTGCCTTCCCAAATGCATTTAAGTACTGATGTGAAACGGACATGGATAGGAGTGCGTACACTTTTATTTTGGGAACTGGTAGCTGATACTTGACACAGCAATTCAGCGAAAATCCATTTATAATCTCAAGTACCTTGGGTAAAATCCCGGACGAGAAAGGAACCACGCAGGGAGTGACTTTTCGGGTTTAACTCTGACAAACAATAAGCTAAGGTTCTCGCATCTTTTATGCCAATGTGTACAGGGAGGTGGAACCAAAGGGTGTTTGGAGACTTTTATTTCGACGTTGAAAATCCAACCTTCCACCACTTTGAAAGTCCAGACAGAAAGCAGCTTGCACTTATTTTGTTTACTCACAGCCGTTGTTGAGACACAGCAACCGAAAAAAATGGGGGAGGGGTTATTGTGAAGTTGGTGGATCAGCGAGAAGCCCTAGGTGTTGTGCTATATTTTGCTTACTTCTCAAAGGCAGTGCTTTGAGGAAAAGATCATTGACAGAGGCTGTTAAAAGCCCATGCCTGGGACCTTCAGTACAGTTAAGGAGAAAAAAAACACAAAAAAAACAAAAACGGATGAACATTACTCAGCTACGGATGTTCTCACGGCCTATTGCACAGAGATGACAATTGATAGAAAACGGTGGATGAGAGACGGAGGAAGGGGAGAGGAAGCAACATGGGCGGGAGTCATTATTGCCGCCACTTCCCCGATGTGGGCTCACCAATCGCATGACGTTAGATACAGGTAGCAACAGTTAGACAGTTGTAAGGAGTCTTGGGAATCTGGGGGTTGGTGGCGTTACACTGCAAGCTTACACCACATTTTCTAGTGTTTGCAAAGTCCTGCCACCTTCGGGTGTTTGTAGGTCATCACCTTGCCAGGTTTCCCAACTCCTGCTTTGGTTTAAACTCACGTTCACACTTCTTTCTTCAGTAGAACAGTAACTACAGAACAGTTTTGGGTT
>NC_050532.1:10305082-10306439 GCF_002922805.2 Oryzias melastigma | reverse complement strand
AACATCTGTAAATGGAACTACTAGAACAGTTGTCATATCCTGCCGTTTAACCCTTGTGCTATTTTATGGGGTCCAGGTGACCAAGCCTTACACTGACCTGTTATCTATTCCATGCTAAATAATGAATGTGGACAGGATTTTATATCTGCCAGTGAAAATCAAAAATCATTAAAAAAAAACAGCTCAGTGTGCTGTCCTATGGGGTCCAGATGAACCCACTCTCAATGTCAACATACCTAGGATAGCACAAGGGTTAAGACTAAATTGAATCTTGTAATTAGCAATAAATTATGATATTTAGTAGGGTTGTGTATTGGCAAGAGTCTGGAACATGATACATATCCTGATATGTGTCTCACAAAACGATATGTATCATGATATATCCCAAGACTACCGGAACAATTTTTCCCTTACTTTTTTAAGAGTATGACTTAGCAAAAAAATTACCTGCTTACCCGTTCTTTTCTGAGCTGCTACGAAACACCACAATCTTAATTTTTATATGATACTGGCAACAATGTGGCAGAGAGTTTCGGTCCAGCACTTATCCCAACTCAAAACAAAGTAGCACATGTCTCATAAGAACAAACAACATAACAACAACATACATCATAACAATAAAAACTGCGAGGCTGACTGAACATTTAGCACAAGTTGGTTCTCGCGAGATCTTGTTCTTTTGGTTGCGATCTAGAGCCCCTCTAAGAGGCTCAATGTGCTTTGCTGCCAACTAGCAGTTGGGGCTCTAGGTAGAAAACAATAGTTAGACGCTGAAGGGTGCTCATAAATAATTAATTAAAGTAGCCAGACCATGAAAAAAAAAAGAATTATAAAGAACCCCAAAGTGGTATTTTGATCCATTCACACATTTCTGAGTAATCCTCTCCCATACCCACAGAAACAAGCGGGTCCTTACCAGCTTACATCACAAGTTGAGAACAGCCTCCTCCAGGAAGAAGCTGCTCCGCCCCCAGGCTAACACAAACACACACACTTTCAACCTGAAGCTAAGGTGATCAGCCAGCTTCGCAAGCCCACAGTCCTACAGACGCCAGCTGTCTGTGTTGTGGTGGCATACGTCAAAGAACATTCTGGTGAGGAAACTACACGACATGTTGGGATGGATCCTGATCAAATCCAAAAATGGCGCAAGCAGACGGGAATATTGGGAAGATGCTGTTGAAAGAGGGAGCAGACTATTTCTTGAGCAAAGACGGAAAAATGCACATGTTGTAAAGGAAAATGATTCGCGTTAAAGCAAAGAGGATTTTTTAAACAGAAATTAAAGATGCTTAAGAAACGTTCACAGCCTGAGCTAATCAGAACAATGTTTTCATCATTTAAAAAAAAAAACTGA
>NC_050532.1:10292839-10304962 GCF_002922805.2 Oryzias melastigma | reverse complement strand
AAAAAAAAAAAAAAAAGGATATTTTTTTTTCATGGGTAACATGTTGTCGAAGACATCTCTAGGTTGACATCATGAAATGGGCGGCACCCTCAAGAAGCGAAAGGCGGAGCCTCACAGATTAAGAGTTTTCACCAAAAAAAACACATATTTCATACATAATTTGTTTATTTGTGTTCCAAAGATAATATATCACCATATATATGGATGTAGTTTACTCTGAAAGACTCAAGAAAAGCATGGCATAGGCCCTTTAAAAATCATCATGTCAACATTTTAAATCAATACAAGTATTGCCAAACAAAATATTGTGATAAATCACTGAATCGATTTTTTTTACAGCTCTTTACAGCTCTTATTAATTAGGTTATTTAGGTATTTTGCTATAGTTATTACAAATACTTTATTTTAACCATTGTAAGGCACACTTAGAAGTCTTAATTTTTTTTTAACAAATGACAGTACGCCATAAAATATGGTGCGGATCAATTCTGGTTGTGCTTGCTAGTGTTGAAGAGAGATAAAAGGCGCTTTGTCAAAATGTTTGGTTGAGTATTGTGAATACACAAACGTGGCTAACATGTAACAGTGTTTGACAGTTTTTTTGTGTGTGTGTTTGTTACTAATGAGGCTGGCATTAAGTGTAAACACAGGGATGTTTGTTATAATCTGCTTTTTTACATGTTATAGACACCCTGTATACAAAATACACATGGATTGAGGTCAAACTTTGACCAATCAGGGATTCAAGTTTGATAGTGATGTATGGATGGTGTCTTATTTCATCACAGAGGTGCCAACCGTTTGAAAATTTATGGAGGAGAAATTAACCAGTGAGATTGGTCTTTCATATATCTGAATAAAGCTGTGAAAGAAAAAGCCTGGAGCAAAATATGTGAGATTTGCTCCACTTCAACATGTCACGCATAGCCTCGACCAACTGTGGATGGGGACATGCCCGGTGTGAGCTAACATGGTCAGCGGGTTACGTGGTACAAACTAGTTTTAGAATTACCGTAAACGCAGTTAATACATTTTGACTGACAGACTTACCTTTGACTCATTCACCTTATATTTAGCATAATTTTGAATATGGATCATTCTTTGACAGTGTAAGTTTTTCAGGATATGCTGACATTAAACTTAATTTAACTTTCCCTTCTCCTTTAAATCTGTTCGGACTCTAGTCAAAGGATGAAACAGAATTTAAAGATCTGAGCTTTAAATTATACACCTTGGATAAGACCAATTTATCCCTTAAATCTACACAAGTCTATACAATGATCAGTGCACATCCTTAGTTTTTATTATTTAAATTAAATGTTTCCACTTCTTGTTATCCCTAACCTTAAAATACAGACAATAATTTTCAAAGAAACACAAATTAAAACATTTACAGCTTTTGGGAGTCTTAGAAAAGAACAGTCCATATTTAATAAGCTTCTTATAAAAAGAGTAAAACTCCAAGCTGAAACAAGGGTGGTCTGAAAATTCTCCATGGCAATAAATGTGCTCATGTACTCAGGGACACACAAGCACAGATATTTACCCCCACTCTCAATCCCACAGCTCTACTGCCCTCCTTGGCCTATTGTGCCCGATCTATTAAACCCAAAACAAAAGACACTTGTTTTAATTTTGAGTTTAGGGACAGGCTGTCCTTAAATCCCCATTATGTGTGCCGAACATCCCAAACATACCAGAGATCCATTAAAAAGCCAAGATACAAGGTATATATATACATGAAATATATAAAAAGAAAATAAAGTGCCATTACAAAAAAATAATGATAGTAAAATAAATGCTAGCTGGATCTGGTTGTGTGAAGGTTTCCTTTTTCACTGTCTGAATAAATGCAGCCTTGGAGTTCAACTAACTGGCACAATGGCGGATGGATAGAGTTACACAGCCAAAGCAGTCAGGAGTGGGCTCATATAATACACTTTTGGCCAGAACTACAAAGAACTGTTTCTCTCTTTGCTCTCAAGTCATGAATCATTTTGATCACAAATTTCTGCTGAGTTTTATGGCAGGGACATTAAACAGTACTCACACTTTTATCTTTTGTCAAAGGTGATTTCTTTTCTCGCCATTTCATTTACAGCACAATGTCCATGCAGAGAACTGTGACATCATAAACACATTTATATACTATTATTGACAGTAAAGTTGGACAAACTCTGGCTTTTGAGCAAAGCCAGCAAAGTGCCTTTAGTGGGAACATTTGAAGGATTTAATCATTTATCCTCAGCATAACCTGTAAATGATTATATTCTGTTATAAAACAAGGCAACAGTAAAACTTTTTCCTATTTGGGGCTTGAAAAGCCCTTAAATAAATTTACTTGTAACAATAATAATAATAAAAAAAAACATAGAAAATCGTATTGGGTTAACAAAGAAAATGGTACAGAGTAGGCTACCTTATCATCTTTGCCAACATAAAGCGATCAACTTTGTATAAAAACTTCCTCAGGTACCTTTTGACCATCTGGATAGCAAAAACTGACAAATCTTATTTATACATTTAATTATTATTATTTTTGTAAAGCCTAGCTTTGCTAAATAGTGTCAATATTTAAGAATTTAACTTCTCGAATCCTAAATTTGTTTCCAGCAAAAATAAAAAAAAAGTTAATTTGTGTTTTTGCTTTCAAATATGCTACATTAAAGTAATTCTGGAGCCGAAGTAGTTAGTAATACCTTGTTAGTAATGAAAAAAAAACTGTAATACCTCTAAAAAAAAAGCAACATCGCTACGTGTTAGCCGCCAAATATTTTGCCATTTACCCTTTAAAATTACTTTATCAGTAAACACAGTCTGGAGGAATCCATATATAAGATCTTCTGGATTATAAAGTATGACAGAGTATTAGAGCCAGTTTGCAATCATTTTTTTTCTTTTTATTATGTCTTAAAGTTGGAAATTTACGAGAAAAACGTGAAAACTGCTCAATTATGAGAACAAAGTGGTATATTTGCAACTTTAAAAGTCTAAGGTTATATTTATGAGGGTTTTTTGTCAATAAATGTACATCTTTAAATGTTTTTATTACTTTAAATGTTGTAAATTTATTGTTTTTTTAATGAAAATTTATGAGAAAAAAAAATGTGGGAATAAAGCCATAAATTAACGAGAAAAAACATCAAAGTTGTCTCTTTATCAGAGCTGTGCTCAAAAATTAAAGGTTTGTGGAGCTTTATTTCTTGATAGATTTTAAAAACAAAGAATGTCTGAACCTTTTGGCGACTCATTATCAAATTCTTATTGGTGTAGCCGGATTTCCAGGGTTCCGTGTTGGTAATGCAGAGTTTAATATGTTAAATAAGGGAGCTCAGAATCATATGTTTGGGTGTAGCACACACTTGCTGGACTGTATGTTTAACTTTAACCTCATAACATTATTTTTCTTTTGTGGTCCTAAATCACAAAATATTTATGACTTTTTTCTCATAAATGTACAAGATTTAAAGTTGTACATTTTTCTTGTTTTCATCTTTTTTTCCTCATAATCTATTTTTTGTACACAGTTCCAAAGTCGCATGCCCTTACACAACATCTGGCACAAAACTTACTCATGTTATTGTGTTGCAAATTAAAAACAGCATGAAACTCATGAATTTCAGAAAACTCTGACTCCAACTAACAAAACATCTGAAGAATTTAACTTTCTTTAAGAACTAAAATCACAAAGACCTTTATTGTTTTAATTTTGGGTTAGAAATAGATTTAAATTGAAATCTCACTAAAACTTTTGAAAATGAAGCTACTTTCTTTACTAGCTTTGGCTGAAGTCAACAGTTGTTGACAGCCGCTATGATTTGCACGAATTAATGCCCAGCAATGTGTCCTTTGATAAAAGCTCATGGTGCTCTGTGATTGTTTGAATTAGAAGGAGCTCCTATGAAGAATAAGACTAGCAGAGAATTTCCATCTGTGAATGCTACAATTCTTTCTAAAATATCTTGCAGTTGACTGATTTATGGGAAAGGATCAATTATAGAAGCAATCACAATAATTAGGGGAAAAACAGACTTTGGTTTACTGGGGATGCAACAGTTTCACTTTCCTCAGCAGTATTATTTGGTTCAAACCTCAATTTTTGGGTAACGGTTTTGTTTTGGTTACGTATAGGTTTCTATATTACAAAACTATAACAAAACATAAAAAATTCAGAAAAATCCTTTTTTAAGTTTGCTAAAAGGCAAGTGACAACAGCAAGTAAGTTTAATGGTCTAACAATCAATTTGCTTCTTGTTGCAGCGTTCTCCCAGCAAACTGGAGTAAGAGATCTAAGAGTTTTAGATCTATCCAAATACTGGTTATTTTTAAGTTTTTGAAGCTTCTGAAAGTGTTGACAAAAACTCTCTTTGTTTATGCTTTTAATTTACCAGTTCTAACACTTTATTTTTAAAATACTTTTAATCACATAATCAGTATTTTAAAATGCATTGTTTTGAGACAATATTTTTTTAAGGGGCCGCGCACTTATGGATGTCATCTTTCCCCAGCAGCAGCTTTTCTACCCCACTGACTGGATTACTAAGATGTAAACTTTCATAATTAAATATTTTTTAATAATACAGCTGACATCATTTATGATTTTCTGTTTACAGCAGCTGAACCGGTCATATATTTCATATGGGTTGTTTACATATTTTTTTTTCAAAATGTGTCTTTACATGCCCACATGTTACTAAAAAACATTGAAAAGAAAACAAAATAGATAAAACATAATTAATCCCCAAATTCCCCAAAACTGTTTTATTTAGAAATATTTATTAAATCTTACTTAACTTTTGCAGGTCTTAGTCTTAGGCCTTTGAAGATTTGCTGAATTATCCACACGATGATCTTTTGATGCCCTCGAACTTCTTTATTATAAATTCAGAAGTCTGCTACAACACTTCCAGGTTTAATTGCAGCTCCATATTTAAAGTGTTAGCACTGATGTATAGATTTTACAAAGAAACAACAAAAAAAAACAACATTTATCACAGAAACTGTTGAGAAACAGCATGGATGTCGCGAGGAATAGAAAAGTAAATTACTCATAATTTATCCACTCAATGTAAAAAAAAAAAAACCCTATAAAGTTACACTTCATAGCAATTATCCCAATATATTGTGTGTCTGTGAGTATTTATGGTCTTGGTTTATTCATAGACACCTTAACCCACTTAGTATCACATTTGTCAGTGTCAGCCGCCCACCCGTCATAATCTCTCCTCACGTCAACACTTCATTAGTAACCACAGCAGCTCATGGTTACACGCACACACTCACACATGCACACACTTGCATGTCAGCACATATAAAAATGACGAAGGTAATGATGCCACACAGGACTTCTTAACGTTTGGTGGAGCAACTTTCCTTGAAAGAAAATTGTTTCAAGTTCTTCTATGGTTTATAAAACTGTGTTGAACAAATGATAAGCAAACCAAAAGATGCTACAGTAACTTTGCTTTGTATCGTTGAAGGTTAATCTAACTTGAAGAATCTTCTGGAGGGGTTGTGAAGAACCATGATAGTCTAAATCCAGACGGAATAAATTTGTTACTACATGGCTGGCATAAAGTTCTTTCGCTTCAAATTACAAAAACAAATTTTGATTAAAAATTTCCAGTCTGTTTCTGTTGATATGCCTTTACATTACGTGCATGTACAGGGGGTTATAATACATTTTCTTGAGTCACTGGAAACTGAAATTAAACTAAGATGGAGGGTTAGTCTGGTGCCGTTATATCAGAATTCCCATTAGCTCTCACGCACCTTTTAGAGTAAAATTTGTTCTCCGCATTTAACCCATCCCCTGTGGGAGTGGTAAGCTGGAGACACAGCCACCTTCAGGAAAGATTTGGTGGTTTAACCCCCCAATCCAACCCCTTAATGCTGAGTGTCAAACAGGGAGGCACTAGATCCAAATTTTTAGTCTTTTAGATTTGAACTTAAAACCTTCCAGTCTCAGAGCGGACACTCTACCGCAAGGCCACCGACCTGAACTGTTACAGGACAAACTCCTACATGTAAAAGAGGTGAGGAGCTAGTTGAAGAGTTGATTTTTCCCTGAGGCGGTAGAGGCGTGAAACCTGGTTACTCCTATACCCTAAAATTGATTTATCCACTGAGCAATCCCTCCCTATAAAACCAGATTACTGGTAGTTAAATTCAATGGTCCCGTAGCCTATATAAAAAAAAAAAAAAAAGCTTTTCTGTCATACAAGGGGGTAAATATTTTAAAAACCAGAGTTTCCATCCGAATGTTTCCAAAATTACAGGAGTTAGAAAGGACAGACCTGTGGAGTCACAATAGAAAAGGCAGAGACCTGACCCAGGCCCAGACCCAGTCAGTTCCTAATTTGAATGGCTCCCTGGTGTGAGCACTTGTGTGAACAAAGAGTCTGGTGGTTCTCTCCAAGTGTGTCATGTTGATTGGAACCATTGACTGTGTAAGAGAAGTGGACTAAGTGACCCCCAATGTTAAAAAATAGGAAGTGCTTCCAAGAAACCATATATAGAAATAAAAAGTTTATATTCAGCCATCTGTTCCTACTCAGCTAACTGTTTTTAGCATGATCCTATTTTTTCTCTGTAGTGCAAGTTATCCAGATGCCTCAATGTCGTATATGGTCTCACGTTGAATATTTGAAAAGTTTGGGTCATGTTCTCACAAGAAGATCCCTTCCTATTGGCGAGACTGGTTGCCATTGAAACCATGACTCAGATAGATGGAGACTAATCACCGCCCACGGATGTTGTCTGGCTTCAACATGTCCTTATATTAAAAGAAAAATGGCGACTGAACTGATTTAATTTCATGGAGCCCAAAGCCGTATTTTGATCTGTTCATGCATTTAAGAATAATCCTCTAAAAAACAGCGCTCTTAGCAGCAGCTCCTCCCATACCCACGAAAACAAGCGGGTCCTATTGTGCTGACGTCAGCATGATATGAACCGCCCCCTCCAGGAAGAATCTGCTGCAAGCTCCGCCCCCAGACTACAACAAACACACGCCCACTTTCTCCGCAGAGCATACGGTGAACATCAGCTCATTTGGCTGTGAGAGGTTTAGGTGTTTTCGTTAAGCAAAAGAATAGCCAGCACATCAGAAGAGGTTGGACTTTATCTTCTGGAGCCGGCAGCAACTCTCTGTCTGTGACCACCACTTCACAGGATTGGCCAAGAGACTAAATCTCAGAACCGGTACCATTCCTACAATCAAACTAGAGGAGGAGGCCAGACTTGTAAGTAAATCCTGCAGTAGACCGTAAGCTTATAACGCACGATCTAACGCTACAACTTTCACGTTCCACTCCTCATGTAGACGGTCTTGTATTATTTCTTTAACTGTGAAAGTGTGTAGATGCATGATGACAACATAAATGTTTTATGAGGGTTACCACATGAAGTAGTATTTTCTATGTGTGTAAATACAACTACACAATGTGTCTTCCAGATCGGATTGTGAGTCAAGAGTGTAAGGCTCCACAATCTGCATATCCATCTTAAAAACAGTTTGGTGGTTGTCTGTTTACAATCGCAAGCCGTGGGCGCACTGGAGAGGCTCGGGGTGGCTCAGTGATGGTCTATGGGGAGGCTCAAAGATGATTTCGTAAAATGGGCGGGATTGACAAGGAGCGAAAGGCGGTGCCTCTGAGATTAAGTCGTTTTACTTCTGGGTATTAAAACGGTCCACAAAAAAATGACTCATAATTCATAAATATATATATATTTTTTTTTTGTGTTCCGAAGGAAATATATGAACATGGATATAGTTTCCTTAAAAATCATTGTATGGCTCCTTTAAAACTAAGGCCGTATATTTTGCTGCAGCACAAAATAAGGACGCAGTAATACCTTCACGTCCATGCCTGGTACACGTTTAAACTCTTATATCCTTTAAATGTTAACTGATGGGTTCAGTGACTTTTTTTGTTTTTCCAGTGTTGATTTTTGTAAGGTAACAGCTATTTGGTAAAAACCTGTGCTATACATTACACTGGTCCCTTGTTTATCACATGATTTGAGCTCTTAAAATGACCCATGATAAATGGAATTTTCAAAGTAGAATCACAAACTCCAGCATTAAAGATTTGTGTAGATTTGGTGAACTGAATGCATTCCTTACAGGAGACATGGCACAGAGGAGATTGATTGTAAGTGGTCAACAGCCAATTGGGACGCAGAATACATTGTGCTATAAAAAAAAAGCACATAAAATTGCACTGAAAAAAATCTGTGAAGCAACGAGACCATGAAAAGTGGACCACAATGTAGCAAGAGACCATGACTCAGACTATCAAAGGCACAATGAATTGGCTTTGAACAGGCCAAACAAAAGGAGTCAAGATAGATCTCCTTTGAGATAATGATTGAAATGACCACAAACCCAAACAAATGTTCACTTTTTGTGTTGTCCAATGAGGAATTGTAACTTCTCTGAAGGTCAGAGAAGTTTACAGTTTTTCTAGGATGCTTACAATTTATTTGATGCGTGATCAGAATAAACACAGAACAAAGTTGTTTCAAATACATTTGTGAGATTGCTCCTCCACAAAAGTAGCTTTTCAAAGTTAATAACTGGGTATTATACCTTATTTAATTTATTTCATTGACTAACTGGAGTAAGTAGCATTGGATACTAGTTTGTTGCAAAAACTAAGATCAAACTAATCAGCTATAATTCTACAACCACAATGAAAATGACTGAAAATCAAATGACAAAATTTGTCCAGTGCCCAGTTGTCCACATTAAATCACACAGATTATGTACAACAGCTAACAAGGAAGCCTTAAATGAGTCAATGAGACACTAATGAGGAAAAGTACGTTATAAGGTCTAAATAACAAGTTGGAAAGCAGGTACCATTTACTATTTAAACATATGTGCTTTCTTGCTCAAGAGCTACTCCAATCAACATTTTCTTGCAGCATTTTTCTGATGATGAACAGACAGAAAATAAAGCTTGAATTGCATTTCTGAGTATTTCTTCATTTAAATCATTGTGAATCAGGAGCAGAGAATCGGCAGCGCACAAGCTCCCTGTTCTGCTCCATTCCATTGCAGACAAATAGATCCATGTACGTGTCTTTGTTTTCCTTGTCTGAGCTGGTATCTGACCCAAAACTGTACCACCAGGTAGCTCTAATATTGCTCGCCATTTTTGCTGCACCGCTAATGTTGTGTTTCGGTTGGGTTAGTGGTAGAGCGTGTAAACCGGAGGGCGGGCTTACTTCACACAAACAGTCCCCGCCCACAACTCAGAGACAATTACAAAGGAACTACAGCTACTCTGCAGAAACTAAGTCCTAGAAGATGACAGTTTTTTTTTTTTTTTGGTTAAAGATGATCAGAGTGGGACTTTGAAGATATTTTGGAGGAATGTCGTAACCTTCGTAAGTATTATTTTTAACCCTCCCAATATAATTTTGCTTTAAGGATCTATACCTGGGTTTTGTAACATTTATGAAGTGTAAGATTGAAGTACAGCAGATACTGGAAGATTGGTTGGGAATTGTCCTAGAATTATTCAGAATGGAAAAATTGACTTTTGAATTGAAAAAACAAAAACATTTGATTTATTGGCACATGTGGATTTTATTTATTACCTACGTGAGACCAGATTTTATTTGATATTACTGGTATTTTCCATTTTTCTGATTGAGTCTTTGACTTGTTTTTGGCTGTTTTTACCCAAGTAGGATGTTTAGTTTCCAACTGTTTTTTATTCAATACCAGATAGAAAACAGTTGCTTTATTATTTCCCGATATCATGATTGGAATTGCATCCATAAATGATTTTGAATGCAGAGAGAAAAAAAGCTAAAAATAAAAAATAAAGCTTTTTTAATTTAAGCTGCTTTATTAAATGTTTTTGGCTCCCTCTGGAAAAAAAATGCTGACATAAGCATTTTGTGTGTGTGTTTTAACCTAACTAGTTACACAATGCTCAGAACACTGTTGTTAACCTGCACTGGTTTGGTGAAAACAAAAACAAAAAAACGTGGTTTGGTGAGGTCTTCTAGCGAGCCGTAGTTTCTGTGGGCATCGCTCGCAGCTCCTCCTGGAACTGGTTACAGTTGGGATCTCCTCTGATTTTAGGCGTTGATGGAATTTGAACTCCGGTAAAGGGGTTAACGCACCAACACTCCCCTCGCTGACCGTGGGTGGACATGTTGCACTGGAATAAGAGAAGAACAACAAACTGGATAAAATGGAAAACACTTGGGAAGAAAAAAGGAGGGGGGATCACAGTGGGAAGTAGGGGACGCGTTAATGAAGCATGGCACATGGTGGCTGGAAGTGTGTGTGTGTGTACTCTTTTGTTATTTTTTTGGGGATGGGGGTAGGGGGCATATCTTCTTAAGCTCTCATTGGATGAGAATGGAGGCCTTGTGTTTTGGGTGGGACGGTTTTCAACCAATACCAGGCCATGCTCAGGTCATGCCCCCAACTCACAACCTATCCAAAACCATATGTTCTTGCAGACACACACACACATACCAAGAGGCATGCCGGGAGCCGACCCCACCCGCGTCTCCCCCACAGAGACCCCTGCCCTTATCTCAAAGAATTAGGTCGTAATTGAAGTGAACAGAGTTTACACCGCGCACGCGGAGCCACCACGTAGGGGCTGATGGAAAAATAATGAGGAGGTAGGGCCAAAAGAAAAGACTTTCCGTTTTCTTCCTTCAGTGGGGAAGAACAAAAAAAGTGACAGTTACAGTAATTACTCCACAACAAGGAGGGACAACTCCAAAGGGGAGCCAAGTGTTGAGGAGGTACAGTGTTCCACCCTGGGAACTGAGGACTCCAATCCAAAACAATGCTGTTGTTTGTGACCAGTGATGGAAATTGGCTGAGTGGTTGAGAGCCCTGCTTTTTAGAGGAACGGTGGCATCTATTCAAATCTCCTTTTGTGCTCCACTATCTCTGCGAGAAAACACTGGATATGGTGACCTTGTTTGTACTTTTCTGCCTCATGTCTATGGATGAGCAGAATTCAAATTCCCACCAGACGACAGCACAGTTGGCTCCTCGTCTTAACAAAAGTCTTCCCATGAAAAGCACCAAGCAGAGTTGTTTTTCTGCCTTGTAACCTTGAGCTCAGAAGCTTCTTGTTTCATTCAAAAAGACATTTGCTCTTGTGTGTTTGTTTGTGTAGCACCAAATCAAAAGGATACAACAAACAAAAGATTATTATGTGAGGGTTCTCTGAGAGAAATAGAAAAGAACTGCATACATATATTATATATATATACCCCGCGACCCCGAAAGCAGGCAAGAAAATGAATGAATGAATGAATATATATATATACAACAAACCGCTTTGACTCCAAAATTACCTAAATGTAGCGTCTACAGTTGCGCCATTAAAGGGTAGATTGTAAAGACAAAGAAAAAACAAAATCACCACATAATTCACTACATAACATGTGGCCAAAAGAGACAAACTAACAAAAAATAAGAGAAAAAAAAATTATACCAAAAATATACTGTTATACCATATAAATATATATCATTTTCAAACTATTGTATAAGGCGTGTCAAAATTGTCAGCCTTTATTATCTGTGTTCACATTAACTTTAGAACTTGTTTTTGACCTTCTAGCTGCATTAGTAGTATTAGCTTTGTTTGCAGTGTTAGTTATGTTAGAGGCTTTAGCCGTGCTAGAAGTGTCAGCATATTCATAATACCTGAAACTCTGAGCCTTGTTGGCAACATGTAAAAAAACAGAAAGATACCGCCTAAACAAACATTTCTGTGTCTACGCTAGCTCCCAATTTTATGCTAAAGTAATTAATACAACTGCCAACTATGAAATGGGAAGGCATCAGTTGAAAATTTAAGGTTTCATATCACTGTCTGATTTTTCTTTTAAATTGTTGGTGTGCCCGGGCGGTCATTGACCAATGTCAACTTTTAGAAAAAAGTTGTCCATTCACCTTAAATTTGTAACTTTTTTTTAAAATCTCCATGGCCACCGTGTAAAAATGCGACTGCTGCCTCCCAATTATGAATACTGCCGCAGGGCAACCTGCTGCCTCATTGATGTGAGGACTGAAAAACTTGCATTTAGGTCGCAGCGCGGTGGCATTTTGGGATACGAGACCATAGTCTT
>NC_050532.1:10292511-10292824 GCF_002922805.2 Oryzias melastigma | reverse complement strand
GGTAAAAAAAAAAAAAGTCGGACACAACTACAAAAGCGGTATACAAGTATACGCCATTTACCATTTATCTTTCAGTCTTGTTACAACATGTAAAAACAAACACACACAGATACCACTAAAACAAGTTACTTTAATAGAAAGTAAAACACAGTTTTAGGCTAACTCACAACCTTTAGCCAAAAAACTTTCTTTTCGTGTGTTACTAACAATTGTTGCTAACACGCAAAAAAAGAACACAGTCCGAGTGCTAATTGTGTTAATATATTGTATTGCAATATGTAAGGAAAGACACTGTTATGACTAAATCAAACAT
>NC_050532.1:10288230-10292335 GCF_002922805.2 Oryzias melastigma | reverse complement strand
AAAGAAAAAAAAACCACACAGTGACACCACTACACATTACCTGCGTTGGCGTATTTACAAAAACACCAGATCTTGTTTGGAACCCATAAAAAAACAGACATTTTGACAGCTAACTGTACCTCTTTAAGCTGTATTATCAATGAGCACAACCACAATGAATTCATCAATGAGATGTCCCTTTTTTAGGGTACTCTGTCATTTTATGAGGCTTTTAAGTACGCCATATAGTGCAGAAAGTGCACAAAGGTTTGAGAACAGGTTTCAATATATCCATCTGATCTCCATTTACATCGGTGAAACTAGAGGTTCAGTAAACCATTAAAATCCGTTTTCACACCTCGCACATAATCCTGATGGAAACTTGAACTTTATGGTCACTCCATGCACGTATCACAGGTCAGCTTTAGAGAGCCAGTCCTGCATAAATCTGAGCAAAACATAAAATGACTGTGTTTGATCTCCTGGGCCACATAAGAAGAATGTCAGGGTGACAACCCTAACAGATTTATAGGGTTTTTTTCAGGCTACACACATGACGGAAACGTATAGGTTTGTGTCTGCAGTGAATAAGACCCAATTCAGGAAGCAATTTCATCCACAAAAAAGATCAATACTGAAAACTTTATTTCAATTAATTTGTAACACTGTTGTAAACAAACATATGAATAGAACATTTTTAATGCATGACGATTACCTATGGTTGGAACTAAAATTTGTACACAATCATCTGCATAGACTTTTATGGTGCTGCTAGGCTGCAGGTACATTCCACAACTTGAAGCAAAGCACCCCCCATTCCTTAAACCACTAGAGGCTGGTTACAAGACCAAGGGATTTTCCAAAAGTTTACATCAGAAGTAAACCTTTTTGCTTGTCTTTTTGTTTTATATTTTATTTATACCAATTTCTCTTTTTTAATGACACATTTTTGAAAGCTAAAACAGGAAACAGGACAAAAGTTTCAAAAACTAAACCACCCACCTTGTTTCCACACAAGACACGTCTTCATTAACTTGTTGCAACAAAAATATGTTTTTGGTGAGACCCTTCACCCTACTCCCTGACTACAGCCACAAGGGGGCCCAAGTCTGGGTCTCACTGTGCTGGCCCCCAGCCCGTAAAAGATACAGGGTTGGGTTAGGAAGGGCATCCGGAGTAAAACTCTTTGCCAAACCACCTGTTCAAATCAGTGAAAGCTGATTTGCTTCTGAAGGGATAAGCCGAAAGGGGAAAACCAGCCTTCCAACAAAACATAAATGTTTATATCTTTAATGTTTTCAGTGGAGGGAATGACATCAACTCTCAACAAGATACAGGTTAAAGATCATTTTAAGTTTCTGCATTTTTAAAAAGAACAAAAAGATGACCTTAAAACAAGTTTTTGTTCCTTTTATTGTAGGCGATATGAGACCAGAATTGGGTTCAGCTCTCACCTGTTTGACGTTGTACAGTCCACGTCTGTCACAGTTTGGAAACTTGAGCCCATACAGGTCCTCCAGAGGCCCTCTGTTATCCTCAGAGGTAATCTTTGAGATCTCTTCTAAGACTTTGTTCAGCTCCTGAAGACAGGGACTCTGATATTAAAGAAAAAACATGTTTTAATGTCGTGGCAAAGGATTTATTAAAGACACACATCATTTTAGATGTAACTGAAGACAATAACAGTGAGAGGTGTCTTGGTTCATTCAAGGAAAGGTGTAGACATCAGAGTAATGCACTCCGTTTTCAATTTTGAAATAAAAAAAAACAAAAACAGTTGCAGTTCCTCAAAAGACCACAGGGAGCCGGTTTCAAAAGGATTCTCATTAATTACTTAGTTAAAAAGTCCAAATTTACACCTAAAATAAAAGTATTTACAGCCTGTTTACCCAAACTATTTTTTTTTAAATAATGTTCTTTGTTTTATCTGTCAATAATATAGGCTGAGTGTGTTTATGGGTGTCTCAGAACATTGTAATATAGTCCAGATTTACACTTTTAGATCCTGCCGTTGCTTCAAATAACACGTTTCTTACTATTTTTTTCCCTTTCTTTAAACAGTTTGTATTTGTTCTGAGTTATTAAGTTTCTTTAAAGGTGCTCCAAAATAAGGGAACTATTATTATCATTATTATTATTATTATTATTATTATTAATAATAATAATATAATCAGTTTTAGTAGAGCCATTCCCCTTCATGCTCAGTTTTCAGTTCAGGTGGGAGGGGTCACATAGTCCAGTTTTCATATACAGTCAATGTTCTATTAATTTGTGGTATTTATACTAACTTGGTTCCCCATCACAGCTCCTATAATTCTTCAAAATAAGGACACCTAATAAACTTTGATCAACATAGATTGAAGCTGTTGAGCTCTAAAATATGTTGCGTATCCTCTAAAACATCTACACCTTTGGATTTATTGATTGCACATTTGTAAACTGAAGAAGTTGTAGAGGCTACCACTTGTTTTTTTAGTGGTAAAGGAGAGCAGCTTCATGTAATGACACATGCATAATGGTGCTTGCCAAAAGCATGGATACCACAGGCTAGACCTGTGCTGGTGGAACACACTTCTGTGTTTCAGTATCATGGTCTGGATATCAGCTGCTGGTGGGATCAAAGAGGTCCAGTCTTATGATTACTTGGCTGAGGATGAGAGGACTTGGCACAAGGAAGCCCAGTCTGCCATGAAGCTTATCGTCCATCTGAACGTATGGATGAAATGTTCTCTCCCTCTCTGTCTGCTCCTCCTACCGTCACCCTTCTCACTTTCTCCTACAGCATTTGTGAGCATGATTTTCTTCACAAATTCACTAGGATGCCTGTATTTCGATTCTGGTTTTGTTCAAAAACAACAGAAAGTTTCTTTTTCTGAAAGAAGACTGTGATTTTTTACATTTTCCTTCAAAAATAAAAGCTGCCAAGTTAGATTTGAGGCAAATTCAAGACTAAACCAGCCTGACTTCAATTCTTAATTTGATTGAACACACTGACCAGTTTCTGCATATTTCTATACAAAGCTGTTCAGTCTCAGAATAAGTAGAATGAAGAGCGGTGCAGGTGGACTAATAAAGAACTCAGTGTGTACTGGAGTATATGTGAAACCCAACCTCCACTCCAACTCTAAAGTTCACGTTTTATTTAGAGTTTATGACATCACATGACCGCCCACTCAAGTGCATCCGTGCTTGACATCAGCCGTAGGTATTTCCTCTTTATTTACAGTCAGTGATTCCAGCTTAAAGAGAATTCTCTTCTTGTGATCCATAGACTCGTGCTTTTGAGTAGAGATGCTCAAAAGTCACTTTTTAACACTGCTATTATGAGTTCAATCTGAGGTATATAAGAACAGATCATATAATAGTTTATAATATATAATAGAAAAAAATCAAATCCAAGTTCCCACTTCTGCCTTTTGTATTTTTTTATGGTTGTGCTTTAATGCAAAAATAGTATGCAAAGCCTGATGGAACAGAAAGAAAAGAATCACCGATTTTTATTTTTTTTTTTTTTTGCACTATCACTCACACTCTTACGTCTTAGTGCAGGACAAAAGGCTTCATAAAAGCACAGGTAGGATGGAGGCCCTGAAATGCAATTCACATCATGTGTGTGAATTGCAAAACGGAAAATAATGATAATAATAATAAAATAATTTTATAAATCAAAACAAAATTCTCAAAAAGAAAACCAAAAAAACAACCCCCAAAACTTTTAAAAATAATAATAATAATTTCTAGACATCAAAATGAAATGAAACAAAATTTAAAAAAAAAGGAAAATAGAGGTACTATGGGACATCACTGATTGGATGTAATATAGTACATTTTAATTTTGAATAAAAGAGAAAGCAGAAGGATGTTTGAACTCTTGTAAAGAGTTGATTTATCACTCACCAAACTTTTGTGGTGAAACATTGTTGGAAGATATTGAAATGAACTTTATTCATATCACAAGGGGAAATTTTTTTGTTACAGCACCACAGAAGGCAAAAAAATGCATAAAAAACATCTATGAAATGTACCAAATACATAAGCAATTACAAGTAATAAATTAATAATACAGGATAATATATATACAATGACAACAGATCCATGTAAACTGACAAAATGACAATAACTTTCT
>NC_050532.1:10284469-10287433 GCF_002922805.2 Oryzias melastigma | reverse complement strand
CATCATATTGTTCATCTCTGGCAGCATTATGGTCAAAATTGTCTAAATATTTTGTTCTATAAAGCTTCAAATTTGAATCTATTACCCATTTATCGATTTGAAAAATAGAAAAAAATAGAAACATAAAACCAGCACTTATGGATGACTCAATGGGTTGGAATTCTTCATCTACAGAATCACTAGGCATGCGACGTGTGTTCAAGAAAGCGCTAAACCCTTGGTTCTATATAGCCGATGGTGTTCACACTAGACAAGCAGGGAGGGGCTTCTTCTTCTTTTTTCTACTGTTACATACTGGTGCACATTCTTCACAATTGGAGAAGGCCAACCAGGTGAATCTTGCTCCAGGCTTTTTCTTTCACAGCTCTATTCCAGTTTAAGATAAACTTGGAGTCATAGGATTCCGTCCGAGCACAAACCACAATTATTAACTATTAATTTCTCCTTTGTGATCATTTTTCAAAAAGTTGCCACTTCTGTCCCTGATTGGTCAAAGTTCAACCTGGTTTAACTTTCAACGAGTGTTCAGTGGCCACACACATAGAACGAGTCTACTTTAACACTGCAGAGAGGTCTGCATGATTTAGCAAGGACAACAACACTTATACTGCAGTGCAAAAGCCTCGTTACACGTGTGAGAATTTTGACAGACTTTGGACGCCATACAAGCTTCTTTCAGAACACACGGCAATTTACTTATAGCAATGTCATGAAGTTTAATGTTGTGCCTGGCACCAGGTGTTGGACAAACAGGACTTTAAAAGTCATGAGTTTTAAGGAAAATTCAAAGCACTGCGGTAACTTGTAGGTTCTATTCAATATTTTAGCGGGTTTCTGTTTTGCTAATCTTGTCTTATCCTATAGGACAGAAGAACAAATTTATGTGTAATACCAAGAGTTTAGACAAAACTGTGGCATTTTATTATCTTGATTACACTGATTGATTCATGGCCCACTCTCATCGTCTTCTGATGTATTGTAAAAGCATTCTCAGTGGTCTTTTAATTATGATTATGGTGTTTTAAGCAACAACAATAACAACAAAAAAAGTAATTTAGGTAAAATAGGACACCATTTCTGCAGAGCAGCAGTAGTTCTGAAATGACTTGGGTCTTAATCATAAAATTCAAATTTAATGCCTCGATTCAACCTGTAGGGGACAGCATACTGATGGTTTTAAACTGTGTTTTCAAGAAATAAACAAGTTTATTTTAATTTGTAAAAAATGTGGCAACAACCAACAGACAGCACTTTTAAAGCTCCATTTATAGAGGTCAACAGCCAAAAAAAGGCGATTTAGTGTTTGGTTACCCTTTAAACATATCACTTGATAATTTATTGTAGCTTACTTTTACGGTTTGTAATTTGACTCTTTTAACTCATGCTAATTTAGCATCCCTTCAGTATTTCTGGCTAATCACCCTTCTAATGTCCATCCAGTTAGCGTTTGTGAAAAAAAAAAAAATGTTGCTTATACGTAATTACTTGCCAGCTTTTCTCTTCTTCAGTTTTAATTAGGATTTAAAGCTCTCTTTGCTAATAGCAGCAACAGCTATTAGCAACAATGCTACCAAGTTATTTTCCCAGAAAATAAAACTTATCGAGTTAGTTTTGAGTTTTTATTAATAATGTTTGAGTCAATTCCAATTACAAAAAAACAACACAAACTTTTCTGACATGCTTTCATTGGATGCATACATTTGTCACATTGAAAACAACACGCACTCGTCTTCATTTACCATCTCTTTTAATCACAAGGTAGTGTTGTGACCGCACTAATAACAGGCTGCTTTCGTGCCTTTGTCCTCGTCTCAGATATTCAAAGAAAAAGTCTCTCAACACCCTCAGGGCATCCTGTGTCCCTCATTCGTCACGTGTCTGATGCTATGCTATGCTAAGTGTTGGGTCTTTAAGGGTGTAATTACATTGCGAAGACAAGGATCGTTTAGGTTTCTAATATTTTGCTGCGTGACGCAGACTTTAAGTCGACTCTGATTAGAAGGGAGGAATTTCGTGACTTGCTAACATGGGACGTTAACCAGATACGTCAGAAGAGACACAGTGGAACCATTGAAATGACGACAACAACAAATATCAACTCTAGCGGCACATGCACTTCGGAAGAATCCAGTTGTTACAACACAAATTCAAACTGTATTTATAAAGCACTTCTCATACAGCAGCAACACTTAAGACTTGTTAAAGTCCAGCATACACATCTAAGAATGGGTTTCATTGATGACAAAACATTGTTTGACTTTTCTCTTTCAGGTCTCGAATCAGTCTGCCCGAGGCATGGGTGTGCTTGTGTCCGTCTGTAATTAGCTTTGCCGAGCTCTGAGGCAGTAAATCATGTCAGAGAGGGAAAGTCCCCCTCCAGCCTTCAGAGCTCCATACACTTGGTGGCACTGTCCAGTTATTATTCTGTGAGCACGCTCTGCCAGGTGGCAAACCCACATCTGCCTTAAACAAACCAGACTTTGTTATTTTGGCGTTCAGACTGTTGATGTGCTGACTATATTTTTATAAATGTGTTTTTATTTTAAAATATTAAAACTAATGGAGGGCTATATATATCTCAAAAGTCAAAATGCTTACAGAAACAACAACACCGACCTTCTTCTCAGATTTAAGATTTTCTGCGTTGCCTTTTCCCCTTAAATTTCTGCTAATCTGCACGGATACAATACTCTGTGAACAACTAGCTTATCTAACAATGACCTTTCATGACCTGCTCTCGATGTGAAGAGCGTCAATGACTGTCTTCAGGACATCTGTAAGGTCAGCCCACTTCCCCACGATTGTGTCTGACCCATGACATAATGGCTATTGACCCAAAGACCATTTAAAGGCTCAGGAAACCTTTCCAGATGTTTGAAGTTAAATACCTGATTAGGAGTTTTCTAAATTAAATTTTTTCTCATCATCTTCCTTATTTGAAACACTAAATTGCTAAGCCATAAT
>NC_050532.1:10283148-10284233 GCF_002922805.2 Oryzias melastigma | reverse complement strand
AAAAATTCTAAGGGAGCTTAATGAAGACTAGAACAAAATCTGAATTTGTGAGCAATATGGCTTACTTTTCCTAACATAGAAAATAGAGTTGTGAATCGTTACTTAACTGGCAATCCGATTGGATTCACGAATCAAGCTCAACGAATCACAGCTCAAACCACAATTCTTACTATTAACTATAATTCTCTTATGTTTGTCTTGTTTCTAGATCCGGGTAATAAACTCAATCACACAGGGGGCCAAAATCCAAAACACTCAGTAGGTTGTGGGGCGAACAGGATAAACATTTATTAAAACATAGATTGTTAAAACTTTAAAAATGTTTTAAACAATGAAAAACCGACAGGAATCTGATTCCAGGATGAATCAACGTAAACCTGAAATATATTTAAATATTTTGCTTGGTCAAAGTTATAAAAGTTAGAAAGAAAGTAAATGTTAAAAGATAAAAACCTTCACATTTCTTTACTTGTAGGTCATTTTATATAAAAAAAAAATGAAATGTATAAATATCCCTAAATATTTTGCTCACAATTAAGCAAGATAACATCGGGCCGTTAATAATAATAACATAAAATGATCTAAGGGGGGCGGATATAATCACCCCGCGGTCCTTTCATCTGAACTGACAACACTGTTTCCAATAGAAAAATAATTTCCCACAACTTTAAATTAACATTTTAAAGACACATTCAGGTACATGACATCACATTTTTGCAATATTTATAAATTCATAGTCATTAATTTTTTTATTCTAATTGGAGTCTGTGTTTTGCTCTTATCACACTGTTTGACGTACTGTAAATTCTTGACCATTCACGTGAATCAGCTGACTCTGCGGCGGAGAAAAGCGGATTTTCATAACCGCTTCGCACTGATGTGCTACACTTCTAAATTTTCAGATCTCGTTCTAAAGCGGGCATGAAAAGCTTTTCTGCACTGCAGAATCAGCTGGAATTGCATTTATTGCATCATCGGTTGTTGACGACAGAGTTACTGTAAACATTGAAGCTAAAGCTCCGCTGTTAAAAGAACTGATGTCAGTAAATGGAAATTCAGTCTCATATTTGTCAAATACAAAAAAA
>NC_050532.1:10282177-10283122 GCF_002922805.2 Oryzias melastigma | reverse complement strand
TTTGAAAATGGAAAGCTTCCCCGACACTTTATTTTGACGATTAGTATCTGAGTACTCGGTTATTTATTACAGCCCTAATAGAAATCCACATGTAATACTAAAGAACCCAAACATCTATTGAGGGAACACAAACATCTTTTTTAAAGTTAAGTTTTGGCTAAAACGTACACATTTGAAGGATATTTTTGGAAAAACTTCCCTTAAAAAGATCACCATCCCTCTACCTGTTTGAAACGTGTTGAGACAGACAGCGTCCAAAGTTTTCCAGTCCAGAAAACAAAGTCTGGAGTGTGAACTTTGGCCCACTGTGAGGAACATGTTCAGCTTCTCATCACTGGTAAAGTAATTTATGTTTAGTGTGGACCTCAGTTCAATCCTCCTCCTACTCTCATTCCACACCTTCTGGATCTGTGCATCTTGCTAACTACTGTCCTTTCTCTCAGTTAAGATGGTTTTTCCTTCATTTGGATCCCATTTCTGCTGCATGGCATGATGTTTGCTCTGAGAATGCTACTGTGAGCAACTAAGTGAATCATTTACTGGATGATAAGACATCCAGGTTTGGGATTTTTAAAGACCCACTCTGGTAAAAAATGTGTTTTTAACATGTTCTTCAAGCATTTTTCTCAAGATGGAGGACAATGTAGATTTTAAGCATAAAGCTGCATTTCTGGGTGTTTATTTCTTCAAATTGAGGTGAATTAGGAGCAAATGAAAAGATGCTGTTTGAAAAAGGTCTCAGTTGTGATGTAAAAACTGTGATGGCGGGTCCGAAGTCTCCCTCCTGCGCTCCATTTCAATACATTCACCTAAAAACAGCATATTCGTACTTAAAAGACCACTGGGAACGCTTTTACAACAGATCAAAAGATGATTGGAGTGGGACTTAAAAGCAGAATGCAGGAATATTGCTTTAGGTCTCTCTGTCTGTAAGGAATTCATGTA
>NC_050532.1:10279164-10282078 GCF_002922805.2 Oryzias melastigma | reverse complement strand
TAATCCTACTTAAAAGACCACTGGGAACGCTTTCACAACAGATCAAAAGATGATTGGAGTGGGACTTAAAAGCAGAATGCAGGACTATTGCTTTAGGTCTCTCTGTCTGTAAGGAATTCATGTAATTCTTAATAGTAAAAAAATGCATCATAATAATTGCAATTTTCATATACTTGTTCTTTTATACACAGTTTTTGATGCTTTATGTTGAGCTGTGGCTCTTAGAGACTCTGTTTGCACGTGTGCATGTTCGTCTAATGCTTTAGTCACAATTAACTGCTCTTACTGTGGGCGAAAAAGGGGCAAATCTGTGTAGAGCTCTCAGATGAAGAAATATCAAAGAAGTAGACAACCCATTGAGTCATAAGGTGAAATGTTCATCCACACTCCTTGCATACTGCCTGAGTGTTAGAAATTAGGAACTGAGACAATCAGAGAGTACTTTATGTCGACATATCACTAGGGCTTACATATATCACTATGACACTATGCGTGATGCTTTGCAGTCAGTACGGAACCACACCTCACTTATGACTGAAGTGAGACCTAGGGGGATCATATGACAGCATCTTCCATATGTTATTAGTGCATGTAGCTTACAGTATCTCTACATTCACCACTCACACGACAATTGTACTTTCTATTTTCATGAAGTGGATGCAGGAGCCTCAAGGGAATTCCTAGACACACTGGTGCTCCTCTTAAGAAGCAGTCGCTCCTGTCTACGATCATCTAGTGGCCCGGACAACCCAAAATTCTGCAGAATCCGACCCATACAGATCAACCCCCATAGGGGGGCATAAGTTATAAACTCTAGTGCAAGCCAAACACTGTTTCTAGTCTGCATTTAAAAGATGGAGAACAGATAACTTGTAAGTGAATCTTAGTGTGTTTCATTACATCTTCATGAACTATCCAGCAGAACAAAGTTAGAAATCCATGTATAAAAAGAAGCCCCGCAAAGTGCAACTTTAAAGAGGCATGGATCATTTAAAATAGTGAATATAATATATGTTGCAGTTAGATTTACTAGCAGGTTTAGCTAGTGTTCCTTTGCTGTTACGTATAAGGGATGTTTTCAGAATATTTGGCTCATCTTAAGGTGAAAGCAAACCCAAAGGGGAAACTTTTTGGTCTTTTTATCCATGAGTAACAATATAGTTGCAGGTAAAGACATGCATCAATTACGAAAAAGTACATCATGCCCTCACTAACAGTTACAGGATCAGACGTTTTGTTTTTATTAGCTTTTTTTTTTTTTTTTTTTCTACAAAAACTCTACACCTGTGGTTTTGGAGGCATAGAAAAAAAAGCAGAGAGGGGATAAAGCACACGTGCTCTGTCCCCCTGTGGTTTGTAAAAAATGCTTTGGTATGCATGTATATACAAAAAAGAGAATTTGATTAATTATGTTGCACCGGTTGCCATGGTGATCCTTCCCTAACAACAAACCGAGTGTCAATGGAGTGCATGCTAAAAACAGAAAGTGCACCCTCTCTCAGCTCTGTCCTCTGTCATCTCTGGACACAATAATGAGTGGAATCTCAGACTGACATTTCTGCTAAGTTTTGTTGCTAAAATTGTGCCAAAAAGAGGAAAATATGGCAATATATAGTGTAATTTATGTTATATATATCTAAAAGGGATTTAGACTCAAGTTAAGGCAGAAGACAAAATGCTTACAACAAAGTCAACTTTTTTTTTGTTGATCTCTAATGTGGATTATTAACAGATCAACAGTTGTTATATTTAAAACACTAAAATAATCTTTGAAGCATCAAAAGATGTTTTAAAAAGTACACAAATAGCAAATTAAAAGGTTCGATATTACACACCCCTATGGTTAAGGAGAAGACCAGGAACCCTGGGATTTTTTTTTATTTATTTATTTAATTATCATTATTGGATTTATTGGATGGTATCAGTCTGTATCTGTACATATCAAACCCCATCAGTGTGAGTGGTATATAGCACCAATTAGGCAGCAGTATAATGTAAGTCCTTCAGTTGGCCAAATCCAAGAGATGTGTGATTAGACTGAGACCTCAGAAAGTTCAACCCAAAGGTCAACCTCTCAAACTTGTCTTAAATTCAATCATCTTTTGATCTGTTTTAAAAATATTAATCTTGGTCTTTTATTTATGGTTAAAAAACAATGTTGTTTTCTAGGATGTAGTTTCACAATGATTTGAATAAAGAAACACTCAAAAAATGCTATTTTAAGCTTAATATTCATCATATATGTCCTCCATCAACAGAAAAAACGTTAAAACAAGAACGTGTTAAAAAGACCCAAAACAAATTTTTTATTCAAGTAGGCCTTTAAACCGATCCTGAACCCCTTTTTTTGAGATGTGGATCTTTTTTCTTAATGAAACTGCAGCTATTTTTAGTTTTTTTTCAGTCTCAGAGAGCACATGATCTGCAACAAGGATTACCTTGGACTGCTTCATTTGTGTTATTGTGAGGTTGACTTGACTCAACACTTGTTAGCAGATATTCATGAAAAATATTTTAATCATGGATCTTGTGCCATATTTTCAGGGTTGGGTTAGATGTAATCCAACCATCCTAGAGAAGTTAGAAATTATTAAAAAAAAAACAACAACAACTAGTCCAACTAGGTCACTTTGTTGCAATGTTCCAAGGTCCAATTTAGAGGGCTCACACCTCTTATGAAGGCTCTTGACAGTAAACACAGATTTAACAGACATTTGCTTATTATTGTATATTATTTTTTTCACTTTACTTGTAGGTCAATATTCTTTTTTGTCTTTGCCTCAAATTCCCATCTAATAATCACAAAACCAGTAGTAACTTAAAATGTTATATATATATATATCAGTGGCGGGCCGTCAGGGCCTGCAAGGCCTTCTCTGCTGGCCTAAAAATATCTGAATCACAGACTGATATT
>NC_050532.1:10278228-10279025 GCF_002922805.2 Oryzias melastigma | reverse complement strand
TATATAGTCCAATATCTCAAAACAATTGTCTCATCAAGCTTCATTGTAAGACAACAATTATATGAAAAGTAAATTAATATTTTAGAGTGCTTTAGATGTGATAAGTTTTTTACTTTCTCGCGTTGGTCATCATGTTTATTAAGAATAAAAGGCTTTGTGTGGTTTTTGTGACTTACCATTTGTTGCCGGGTGTTCCACAGTTATCGTGGTGCTCTCATCTATCTTTTGTACACAGCGCCCAAAGCCCTGGATGAGCTGCTCCAAAGGTAGCTCAGCGTCCATGGTGGGGTAGCAGATCAGGCCACTGGAGCATCTGGGTGTGTAGACCCCACAGAACTCACCCTCCATCCTGGCACACACCGGACAGCACCCACAGCCTGGCTCCCTCACAACTTCTGTGCAGTCTGCATCCACTCTCGGACATCCAATCATGTTCTCCGCCGTGCAGCTCGAACATCTGAAGACTAATTCGGCCAGCGAAGTCCCCGGCAAAACAAAGAACGTTAGCAACAACCCAAATGCAAAATAAAGATTCATGTTGGTAAAAAATGCGGATCACAGCGAAAATGACCCGGGGACGAGTGCAGGGTGAACAACAGGACCATCCAAGAGTCAACTCTTTGAGTCAACAGTTTAGTGTCCGTGACAAGGTCCTATCTCCTCTCGTGTTACTAACTGACAGAGACAACCTCTTGCTTGACTCATGAAATCTGTCATGAAAAACTTCAGGATTTAATGGTTACAAATGTTTTATGTGGATACTCTGAATTTTTTTTTTATTTCTTCTTCATTTTTGC
>NC_050532.1:10262044-10277712 GCF_002922805.2 Oryzias melastigma | reverse complement strand
TTTGTACACAGCGCCCAAAGCCCTGGATGAGCTGCTCCAAAGGTAGCTCAGCGTCCATGGTGGGGTAGCAGATCAGGCCACTGGAGCATCTGGGTGTGTAGACCCCACAGAACTCACCCTCCATCCTGGCACACACCGGACAGCACCCACAGCCTGGCTCCCTCACAACTTCTGTGCAGTCTGCATCCACTCTCGGACATCCAATCATGTTCTCCGCCGTGCAGCTCGAACATCTGAAGACTAATTCGGCCAGCGAAGTCCCCGGCAAAACAAAGAACGTTAGCAACAACCCAAATGCAAAATAAAGATTCATGTTGGTAAAAAATGCGGATCACAGCGAAAATGACCCGGGGACGAGTGCAGGGTGAACAACAGGACCATCCAAGAGTCAACTCTTTGAGTCAACAGTTTAGTGTCCGTGACAAGGTCCTATCTCCTCTCGTGTTACTAACTGACAGAGACAACCTCTTGCTTGACTCATGAAATCTGTCATGAAAAACTTCAGGATTTAATGGTTACAAATGTTTTATGTGGATACTCTGAATTTTTTTTTATTTCTTCTTCATTTTTGCTCATTTAACAGTTGAGAAAATAAACATTTAAATTGGTACGTACACACTGGGCATCAGATGCTTTTAGAACTGTTGCCACGAAATACCATGTACTCCCAGTTGGAAGAGGCTTGGTTCAAAACATCAAGGTGGTGCAAATCTTGTGAATTATGCTCAAGGATTTTTTTCACAGCTCCACTACAATAAATAAAATACTAGGTCTAGATATATATATATATATAATAGTATTCAGTAGATACCCCTCAAGTTTAAAGACAAGATTTTGATCATTCACATATTGTTGAGACATTTAATATTTCTTGAAACAATTCAGTGTTTGGCCGCCATCTTTACAAATGGGCGCCATTTTTTTTTCTTTCTTGTGGCTATCATGCTTTACTGAAAGAGAAGATCCTAAGGTACATCCATGCCAAATTTGATGCTTATACCAACCTAACTGGCTATGTTATACCCATATATCCCTACCAAATCCAAGTCTCTGATTGGTCAAAGTTCAATAGCTTTCAATGCGTTTTAAATGGCCGCATGTTTTTGTATGCGGAATCTGAAAATTGACTTAAAAACTTGAATAGCTATGCAGGGAAGCAAGAGTATTTAACGGAGAAGCTTGAAACATCCAACATACACGTTTACATAATGGTTTTATTTGAAGTTATTGCTTGAACGTGCCAAGCCCAGTGCAATCATAGTATATGACGTATGCTTAATTTGTTGGGCTACCAATTCATTACAGCACACAAATAAAATATGTTCACATATTCTGATAAATGGGATTTCAAGAGACAAACTTAATGAGTTATCAATACAATCCTCATTGTCATTAAAAGCACATCCATCAATCAATGGACTATTTCAAGGACAGGCAGCTCCAGGCCTCGAGGGCCGCAGTGTCTGCAGGATTTCCAGATATCCAACCACTACTCACAACTGACTACCTGGTTCAGATGTGTCCAGCCAATTAGAACATCCCCAGGCAGGATATGTTGGAAAACATGCAAGAATCAGGCTCTCGAGGCCTGAAGTTGCCAAATCCCTGGACTAATACAGTCTCTCTATTGATTTGTTCAAGTGAGGGTCTCAGTCTACCAGCAGGTAACACCCATGACCCATGACCAATTGTAAACTCTAATGCCAAGCAACCAGATAAGGCATTGTTGACACCCCCCTTATTGAGATAAAGCAGTTCACTGACCTCAGTGGAGTCCAATAGTTTCTTTACATTTAGGATTCATTGCAAGGTCAGAAAATAAACATGGGGCCACACTGACTCAAAATTTAACATACAAGCTGGGCAGGGCAAACTCCAAATACATACTTTTTTTTATTGAGACACTAATAAAAAGATCCTCTAAATGTAGTTTTATTTTTCTTCCTTGGACGAATGCGATACGGCAAGTTGTCAAAATGGATCACAGGGAGACGTAAGTATTGCTGAAAACTGCATCATTTAGACTCAACTCCTATGATGAGTTATATACTGTAGATATACAGTACATTAAAGGCTTCCATATATAGTGATGAGGCTAAAAACTTTGGACAGTAACTCTGGAGCTACTGCATCTGGAGCATGAAGTTTATGAACACGAGCAGAAAATTTGACAAATCGAAAGAGAGGCATCCAACTCATATTTCATAAAAGGTTGATGTGACCCAGAATGTTTGAAGGTGGAGACCAGAGAGGATTGACAGGATTTACTTTGATTGGGAAGGAGGTACTGTGTCTTTCATAAGAACTGTTCAGTTTTATGTCGGAGATCTTTGACTTTTAACCTGTCAGACAGAAGCTTGTTAGAAGTGTGTTTTATAAAAAAGTTGATTTCTTTCCATTTATAGATGGACTTTATTAGTCTAAACTCATTAGAAATCATCACTGGAGCACTAGCTCCAGACACAGGAATATTACCAACCAAACAAGAAAGGTGGTTCTTCTAATAGGGGTCAAACACCTTCCAGATGTATGTACATTTGTTAATCTTACTTTTAAAAACACCTCCCCCATATCATAGAAAATGATTTGGTCCTCAAAGAGGGAATCTTACAATTAACACGGAGCAGTTCTGTGCTGAAACACCTCTAAATCTCTCCCTCACAGTCCATTATAGCTGTATTTTTGTGTTTTGGGTTGCTTGGCAACTCTGAAGACATGTGCAGTTGCAAAACAATGTTGAAACATGTTCCCTTAAGGGGAACGAGCTGACAGCTCAGTGCTGACAGATGCTTAACCTGAGCTCCTGAAAGATCCATCCATCACGGAGAAGTCTAGTTGGGACAAATGGAATATCTGTAAAAGCTGGCTCCACTTTTCCACAGTCATGGGGGTACTTTGAACACACCCAATGGAGAGGGGTCTAGAGGTAAAAAGAGCCTTTTGAGACAAAAATTCAGCTGTAGATTTGAGAGGAAAATGATGCAGATAGAACTTTAAGCTGGTAAATGCTCAAATACTGGTGAGGTTGTTCATTTGGTAGCTAAAAAAATGAAATACTTCAATAAATCAGTGAACTGCAAGCATCAGTAGTCCGTTGGTGTGCTTAGGAAACCAAGACCACTAAGGCAGATCATTGTGTAATTACTTCAGAGAGTACAAACAACCCTGGAGCAATAAAGGGTGGACGAGCCATCCTTCATTTTTTTTCAGCTATGACTGAATTTACATCCAGCATTTGGTGGTCATCTTAATCAGAAGGTATTAAAGGGTTTTGGCAGCGCAGCAATGCGAATGAATACCTGGCTCTGTCCACTGCAGAGCTACTATTACTGCATGCTTCTGTTTCCAATAAGAAGGGATTTGCCGTTTTGTTCAGATTCGTCTTTGGCTTGTATTCTTCATTTGAGTAACCTTAGCTACACGGCTTAAAATGCAAATACTGAATACCTGAAAACCTCCTTGAGTTACATCTATTATAGTCTGTTGTTTTTGGGGCGATCAGCAAAACACCATAAATCTGGGACTAAAACCAAATTAAAGCAAAAAACTGTGATTTTAGGAGTCAATCTTTGATTAAATATTTAAATGATATCATACATTTTTGGTTCATGAAGTTGGAAAACATCCATAGTTGAGCCTCAGTGTTATTCCAAATTTTGGCCATAGAGTGTGGAGGTTCTGTCAGTCATCTCACAGACAACAGTTAGTCATCTGAAGGGTTTATTGTGTGGAATTTCTGTGTTGTTCTTCAAAACTGTTGTTTTTAACACAGTTTAGCTCTTGGTTGTGTTTCTATATGCAGCTCTCCATTTACCTAATTTTGGTTACAACACATTATCGGACTCACTGAAACAGAAAGAAAATAGAAGAATAAAAAGTCAAGTGGATTTTTTTTTTTAATATTGGAGAAGAAAATTGAATATGTTTTTCTAAATAGTTTTATGTAGGCCACATGGACTCCCTACTAATTAGTCCAACTGCTCATCAATGGAAATTTCTAATCAGCCAATCAAATGACAGAAATTGAATGCATTTAGGTTAAGAAGATCTGCAGTGCAAACCAAGCTTCAGAATGTGGAAGAAAGGTGAATTAAGTGATCTGCTGATCTAATGGGATTTTCACCTGCAGCTATCTAGGGCAGAGATAAGCAGCTCCAGGCCTCGAGGGCCACATTACAATGTGTTTTCCAACATACCCTCCTCTGGCATGTTCTTATCGGCTGGACACACCTGAACCAGGTAATCAGCCACAAGAAGGGCTGGATATCTTACAATCATCCAAGCACAGCAGCCCTCAAGGCCTGGAGTTACCCATCCCTGATCTGGGGTTTACAGAGAATGGTTTGAAAAAGAAAAAATATCCAGTGAGCAACAGTTCTGTGGGCATAAATGCCTTGTTGATGCCAGAAGTCAAAGGAGAATGACCAGGCTGGTTCCAGTTGGTGGAAAGACGACAGTAACTCAATCAACTGCTGGTTACAACTGAGGTCTGCAGAAGAGCATCTCCAAACACATACTGTGACATTTTAATGGTAGGGTCAGAATTTAGCATCAACAACATGAAAGCATGGATCTATTCTTCCTTTTATCAACGATTCAGGGTGGCTGTGCTGTAATGGTGTAGGGGATACTTTTTGGCACATTTTGGGCCCCTTAGTACCAATTGGGCATAGATACAACTCCACAGCCTACCTGACTATTGTTGCTGACCGTGTTTGTTCCTTTATGACCACATTATAGCATTTTCTGCTGGCTACTTCCTGCTGAATAAGGCGCCATCTCATAAAGCTGGAATCATCTCAGACTGATTTCTTGAACATGACAATGCAACACATTTTCATCCCCAAGTCGTCACATAAAGATGGTTGGTTAAGGCCCCTTCAGCATTATTTTTTGGGTATCTCCAATTCATCGTTTTTTGGCATGCTGGCTGTTGCCATTAAATTATGGGTCCCCAACCTCTGGGCCACGAACCAGAACCAATCCAGTATTGCAGCCCTCTGGTACCCAAACCCAGTACTGGTGCTCTAACCTTAACCCAACACCAGACAGGACGTGATACTGGATGTGAACCAGTAACCGGTTAAGGGTAAAGTACTGGTAATGGGTTAGGGTACCAGTACTGGACACGCCCCGAGGATTAGTGCGTATTCAGTACTGCATTCGGTACTGCGTCCCGAGGGTTGCAGACCCTTGATTTTACGAACAGCCAGCACGTCAGAAAAAAATTGAGTTGGGGAAAGCCAAAATATCAAAAAGTGAGGCGTAAGAGGCCTTAACCAAACGCCAGTATGTGACGACTTGGGGATAAGAATGTGTTGGACAATGAGTTCACTGGACTTAAATGGACTCCACAGTCACCAGATCTTAACCCAATCACCTTTGGGATGTGGTGGAAGTGGAGAGTGGCAACATAGATGTGCATAGATCTGCTGCACTAATGCTATCATGTCAATGTGGATCAAACTCTCTAAGTAATAATTCCAGTACCTCGTTAAATCTCTGCCACCAAGGATTAAGGCAGTATTGAAGGCAAAGGGGGTCCAACCCGGTTCTAGCAAGACGTACCGTATAGTGTCCAGCAAGTTCACACAACAAATCACGTCTTAATAAAAAAAATACTATTAACAAATGCTTCAAATGCTAACAATACTGCATAGCTCCAATGTTTTATTTCCCTCCCCCTGTCCTACAGTTAGGACAGGCCTCTCCATCTCACTGTGCTTGCTTGCTGACACTGAGGCCACAGTTCAAACGTCTCTGGGGGGGTTGAGAGGGAAACATGTCTTTGGGTAATATGGGAACATACAGACTCTGTCTGGGAAAGGAAGCAGATTGCCTGCTGCTGTTACTCAACCTCATTAGTTGTACTGATAAAAAAAAAAAAATCCCCAACCACATCACCACAGAGGCTTTCTATAGCTGGTTGTTCATCTGTTAGCCTGCTAATGATTTGGAACCTGGAGAAGAAGGCAAAACAAGGAAAGAACATCACTAACCAAGGTATGTATTTAAAGAGAATGTTTTTTGTTAATATATATAGTTATTCAATTCTGTTTTAAAATAATCTGCAAATTCATGCATTGGAGCTGTTTAGGGTTAGAAATGTGCATGATTCGGAAATCTTTAAGCTATTTGGTGAAAAAACATGCATATTAGTTTATTTATTTCATGTTGCTATGACAATAGAAGGTGTTTTGGGGAAGAAAAAAAATCCCCAAAGTCGTTAAAGTTGCTTTTTTTAAGGCATTCCCAGGTGACATCTTTGCTCTGCAGCGTTTGCCTCCCACCAGATAAAATGACATCACTTTTCCTGCAGAAATGTACAGCAGGCATTTAGACACCATTACTGTTTTTTTTTTCTCTTTTTAATTACTCACTTTAGAAACTGTGCTTGGCATGGAGCTGCAGCTTTGAGTATATTCAGCTTTGAAGGAAATATGAGTGGAACATTGTGAAGTTTAATTCTGGTCAGTCTCATTGCATCGACAAACACAGGTCTGCTTTCCCTCAGTGTGACCATGTCACCACGTCCACAGCAGACCTACATGAGGTCTCTGATTCAAACGTTGTGACTGCTTATTTCTATGTTAACATGCTGGTATTGTTTTTATTGCAGATCACACAATAATTGATTATTTGATAAACCTGGAAATAATTAATAGTAAATTACCAGTAAACTGAAAAATACAAAGGAATTATTTTTATTTGTAAAAGAAAGGGGGAAAAAATGTGTTTCTAAAAACTGACTTCAATGAAAATGGTGTTCTTGTTGCATTATTTTGCATGATGGAGAAGCTGCATCTGGCTCTAAACTGTACAGCTGGATAGCTCCGATATTGCTCGCCATTTTTGTTGCACCGCTAATGTTATTTTGGGTTTGTGAGGGCTAGTGGGAGAGAGTGTAAACAAAAGGAAGGCTCACTTCCTGCCAACAGTTCCACCCACAATTCAGAAGTGAATTTCTATAATGAACTCTGCTGAAGCTATGTCCTTGAATGCAACACAGGTTTTTTGAGTTTGGCTAAAAACAACATGATCATAATAAAAAGATGATGGTAGTGGGTCTTTCGCTTACTTTATAAATTTCATTTCATGCCAAAAAAATATTTATATAAATGTTTATTTAATGTATTGTGATCATCCTTTACACAGATGAAGTTGACTGCTCTTTTGGTGGCCCATATTTGTACCTGGAAAGGTAAGGAAGAATTTCTACTCCATCATCTTGTGAGTTCTTCCTTGTCACCCAATAATCAGAAGACAGAAAGAAGAATAAAATGGGACAATGTATTATGGTGACTCTCATTTAATGAAGTTTTCCTTTTTTTAAAAGTGTACCTGTTTCTTTTCTATTTTAAACCATCAAGCTTTGGAAGATATGGAATTTCTATGACGAATGTGTTTGGAGATTTGTTCTTTTTATTTATTTGGTTCCTACAATGTTCTGTTTCAGGTTTAGGGTATTGATTTTATGTCTGCCATATAATGTAGACCAGTGAGGATAAAAAATCCTTCAAGAAAAAAGTTCAGCACGCTGTCACTTTTAATGTAAACATGGCAAGGATAGCACAAGGGCTAAACTAGACACTAGACCAGGGGAGAGCAAACTTTTTGACTTGTGGGCTGCAAAAGGTTCTAAAATTTGACAGAGGGGCTGGAGGAGGAGCAGATGTGACAGACTAATGTGTCTCAGAAGAGAAAGAAATAACATGGAATTTGGACTAAACCATGCTGATTTGATCAAGGAGTTAAATTACGATTATCAATATATTTCATTCTAGTATGGTGGGTCAGATTGAACATTTTTAACGGGCTGCATATGGCACTGGACAAAAAACTTGATGCCATTTTTTTTGTTTTTAACACCAATTTTTACTTAAAGACCACAAATTTGAGCTGTAAAACTTTTTCCACACCGAGTGTCTGACCTGAAATTGGAAGGTAATGAGTTCAAATCTATGGTGGAGTCATTCCAAAGGCTGTAAAAAGGGACTCCTTGTTTGGTATTTACTATGCAGGGGCTAGATTGGTGGGTTAAACCACCAAATAGTTCTTGAGTGTCATGTCATACGCATTGAACACATTTCACACACCTAGGTGTGAGACAACTGAACTTTAACGTTTTCCCTTTGCAGTTTTTTCTCCAGGTATGGCCTCAACGTTTATCGTTCCACCATGCGACCAGAACACGTTTCACCTCAATGTCTTCGACTGTCTGTCTGACTTTAACAAGAGCATGGAGACCAGCGGGTATCAGAAGAACTGCCCATGGCCTGAAGTCAAAGGGTAAATCTACTTTTCTATCACTGTTCTGTCACAAAAGTGATTGTCTTTGGTAAGAGCCCAGAGAACAAGAACACAGGCAAGGCGTTTGAAGTGGAATATCACACTTTAACTTTATTACCTCTCCAATAAAGACATTAGACCTCCAGTCATGGGGAAAAAAGCAGACATTTTTCATGCCTCCCGGAACCCACATATGGTCCTGCGTTCAGCAAATTAGTCATATTGTAATGAATGATGAATGGCCTCCAGCTTCCAGACGGTAGCTGTTTATGGAGACGTGGAGTTTCTGCCACCCTGCCTACAGTGAGCTGCAGTTAAATCTTGGCTGTGATCATCTATATTTCATTTTAAAGGTGGTTTATGGCTGAAGTTCCTCCGTGTGTGAGAGGGGAAGGTCCATCATCACTCGCTTGTTGATCAGGTTTCCATCTGTCAGGCTCGATTAGGGCTCCACGCTGAAATACCGCATTGACAGCTGGTTGTTAGAGCTGTGGTTTCGTTTTGCTCTTTTTGCTTCCAGTTCTCAAAGATATGACGTTTAAAACAACCAAAAAAATCAGATATGAGTTTTATTGTATCACTGTGATCGCTACGGCTCTCTGTTCTCTCTTTAAACTGCAAGTAGTCGTCTTTGTTTCACCCTTCTTGGATCTGTTTCACGCTGAAGTTTTTACTGTTGACCAAAGCAGTGTTTCCCTCATGTTTTATTCCAGGTCTTAATGACGCTGTTTAATTTGATAAGACCGCCTGACCCAGAGGCTGAAAAGCAGCCCACCAATCCAAACATTTATCATCCTCATACTTCGAGTGGTGTTCTTGCGGTTTACTTTTTTTAATTCTTTCTTTCACTAAACTAAACTTCAACTTCAGGTCAAAAGTACATGTAATACAAATAATAATTAAACTTTTTTTTGACAAACTTAACATTTAATGGATTCAATGTGACATAAATTCTAAGTGCAAATGAGTCTATTTGTAATTACGGCTGAGAATTCTTCCCGTATATTTACGCTGAAAAGTCATGCTAAGACAAAAAGTCTTTACATACATTTAAATGTAAACTTAAACCCACATGAATAAACTGTGTCATATAAAATACACATCCATCTATAAGGCACATTAGGCAAAATCTAAGAGTCGGAGGTAGGTCTGTAAGTCAGTCAGACTTTATTTAATCGTTCACAGTAATAACATATTTGCCATAATAAAAGCGTTAGCCGTGTTAGCATAAAAGCAAACTGTTACCTTGTTTGTAACACGATGAAAACTGACTGAGACCGCTTAAAGAATCATCACTATGAGGAGATGTACAAGACATAATTTATTCTCAACTACTCACATAAACGTAAAGTTTTATTTTCAATGACATTTCATTATTTTATTTTAAGAAGATAATTATATGAGAATCTGGTCACCAGGATAGAAATACTTTCTGTAGAAGCCAAATATTTTTAAGTGTGCAACACTGTTATTTAGTTTTATGTATGAACCTGAAAATTGGCTGTTATTGGTTTTATTATTTGACCAAGATTAATAAAGTGTATGGGGTTAGTTATACTGGGAATTTGAGTATCAAGCCGATACCAAGTAATTACAGGGCTAGTTTTGCCAATATCAATACTGACACTTTTTATTTAAATAGAGACGTTTGGCAAATTAACAGGTTTATTAGCTAATTACAGCAATCTGTACTGAACATACATAAAATAAAAAACATGTTTGCTAACCATGGCACAATATTATTATAATAATAAGAAAACAGTAACTAGAAAGGAAACAAAACTATCAAACTCATCATTCTAGAATTAATACTTCACCTTAATATAAATACTATCGACACTCAGATCAGTACACCCACTCCTATTAATGTGTGAATGGGGCATGGTCTATAGGTTAATATTCTCTCTGCTCACTTTTATTCATAGTATTTCTAATTAATTTAAAATTTTTACAATTGTTTTTGATAAACTTAAACAAACTAAAGAAAAAATAAATGAAAAGATCCTTAAGTTTAAGGTTTGAAATGGTATTTCTTTACTAAAATTAAATGATTTTATACATTTAAAAAAGTGTATAAATATTTCAACGCTACACTAATGCAGATTTCCATTTAATCCATTGATTATGTAGATTTAGGGAACTCATACTTTTAAAAAAAGGTGTTTTGATGTTTCAGTATTTTAACAAAATTTTAGTTTAACTTGTTTTAAACACATTTTACATTGAAAGACATGTTGCTTCATGTAATACAGACAGTTATATATGAAATATTTTTTACTGAAGTTTACATTAGTACTAAATTAATTATTTAAAAAAATAATTAATTGATGTTAAAACAAAATAGGCTATTCATTCAAATCAATTTAAAAGGGAAGCATAAGAAATAAAAAAATTGAATACATTCTTTTGTTTAAATAACTTGATTAATTCATGAATGTCCACACAGCCTCAAATGTAACATAGTCCTCATCATATGAACAAAAAATGTTATTAACAGTCAAAGACTATAATTCAGTAAGTAAAACAAAAAAGTGGTTCGACCCTTTAATTTATTAGGCCTCGCATTTCATTAAAAAAAAAATCTACATTTGACATTTTAATGGATGTTGCCTCAGTCTGCAGCTTTATGAATTGATTTCCAGAGTTCCAAATGAGCTGTGTGTCAATATTAGTTTTCATGATTTCAGGCCAGATTAGAATAATAATAATAATAATGTCAGGGATCCACTAAATCTTTCCTATATTGCCAGAATCCATGTTCAAACAAACATACTTTTATTTCAAACTGTATTTACCTGTAACTCTTCCAGTCTTGTGGCTCCAAGCTCTAATTATTTTTGGGAGAGTGTGGATCATGGCTTATGTTCACCTCTTATTGTATTTCATATATTACTCATTTATTGTAAATAGAATAAACCTCAAATTTATGACTATTTTTTTTAAGTATAAATATAGACTGAATCCCTCCTGACGTTTTTACGAACTTTTCTCTTCTGCAGCATCTACTTTACATTGACATCTTGCGTGGACAGCCAGGCTGTTAGCAGCTGGTGCAAAGGTTACCAGTCTGTGGTAGATGAAGTCTTCATGGAGGTCCATCAGAGGTACTTCCCCCTCTGCACTCACATGCAGGACCCCCCAATCCTCACCCTGATCATCGTGATAGCACCGGTTATCATCGCCACCTTCCTGCTGCCACTCCTGTGTGTCCCCCTCATCACCAAGACAAGTGAAAAGATAAACGATGTCATGTGACCTGATGGACTTAATTTAAGGTCATAAATATGTGGAAAAAAATATTTTAACATGTATTACTAATTTATTTTATGTTTATGTGTACAAAAAAAATAAGTTGCATATTTAAGGATACTTTTTTCCCTTTAATTAACTGTCGGTTTTTGCAGTGGCGGGCCGTGCATTTCACACCTAAGCCTTCAGTAGTGCTCCATCTGAATCAATCCAACCCTCAATAACTATTTTATGGCAATAAAACTTCTAAACTTCTAGCTGCCACACACACACCAAAAGCATCAAAATAACCTGATAAAATTTCAATATTATGTAGGGATATAGTAAAATTTTACTCACCAAAAATCCAGATTATTTAAATAAAATCCATCCTTTCTATCCTTAAGAAGATTACAATCACTCTGTCGTGCAGAATCCATGCGTTTCGCAGATAGAAAGTGTTCCGTGGCTGATAAGCAGGAAAAGGCTGCATGCGGGAATTGTTCTGGTATTCCTGAAACCTCTGGTGGTCGAGGAGGGAGACAAACATCAGTTTTTGTGATCTTGAAATCTGGTCTGTGTCTGGAAAATAATATTGTCGGTAGTGCGCGCGAGAATTTTGCGCTGCACGCGCCCGTGGTGCGTTCAGGAGCCTCGTAGATTTCAGCTTCACTCCCGCTCAACGGAGTCACGGAACTCCTTTACCCGTGCCAGACAAAACTGTGCCACAACTTTACCCAGACATTCATTTTCCACCAAAAATCAGACGATGAGACGCTTTCCACTGGTAACATCTTCAAACCTGACACGCCGCTCCTCGGCACCTGTGTCCGTCACATAACGCAGAACCAGAGCGAGCTGCGCTGCGTTACTCGCGTCTGTTGTCTCATCCACCATAACAGACACAAACAGGGCTTTAATAACTTCCCTTCTGATCTCCTCCGATCGCACTGATCAGGTTGTTTTGTCCACCAAACACGTAATTAGTGGACA
Source organism: Oryzias melastigma (assembly GCF_002922805.2). Classification (NCBI taxonomy): domain Eukaryota; kingdom Metazoa; phylum Chordata; class Actinopteri; order Beloniformes; family Adrianichthyidae; genus Oryzias; species Oryzias melastigma. The sequence goes on along the minus strand of NC_050532.1, from coordinate 10,265,202 downwards.
GGTGGAAGTCTAAATCTGTGTCGCTCTCCGCGATGATTTTCCTCTGTTTGTGGATCCAGCGCTTTCATCGCGCCCCCAAAATGAAGGTACTGCTCGTAGTTAGGACTGAAAGTGACGTTCAAATCCTTGTCCCGGTGGTGACAGGCCTGCTAGCTTCAGAGTTGCCCGACTTTGCTTAACAATGTCCAGCTTTTCTGGAAAAGTCCCTCTGGAAAATGGCTTTGGCAGTAAAGCTATTAAATCCACTTGATACATTTGCGGGTGCAGCTCGCTGAGTCGCTACAGATGCAGTTTGCTAGCTCTGCCTAGTACACTCTCCGACTATCCAATCAAAGCGCGTGAAAATGCTGACGTTTCCGTGCGCCTGCTGGAAGGCCTTGGTGGTGCTTACTCCAAATCTGATTGGTTGAAGCAACAGTTTGGTCGACAATTATTTTATGCTACAGGGCCCGCAGAACTGATTGTGAAGGCCTCCAGGCAGATTTCTTTGACCCTAGCAACAAATGGTGCTGCAATGTGATTGGTTAATGCTTAAATAGGAAAATACACGTCTGGAAGCAGCGCAACCAGGGAGACAGCAATGAAAGGACGAAGACAGAGCATTTGGAATTATAGAATACGTATTCACGGAAATAAATAATAATTAATATCAGTCTGTGATTCAGATATTTTTAGGCCAGCAGAGAAGGCCTTGCAGGCCCTGACGGCCCGCCACTGGGTTTTTGCCAGAGTTTTGCATGTGTTTAAAAGTTATTTGAATGGTTGAGGTTCTTTATTTTGAAGCCTCAAAAATCAAGAGTTCTGTGTTTGTAAAAGGTCTGTTGAGCATGAAGGTTTTCCGTGCCAGAAGACATTAAAATATAATTTTCTAAATGTTTTTCTGTGAAAGTCTATCACTTTCTGGAACTCATTATTTTGTCATATGAATTCATTCACAGTCATTCATGATTTAAGGGGCAAGAGATTCTCAGGAACAAGCCAATTTGATCAATTTTATTTCAGTTTCTAAATAAAATTTTGCTCCTAAAAGGAAAATAATGAATTACTTTTCGTAATTCTCATTTTTCTTTCATTTGTCATTATGTTTTTGTATTTATGGAAGACTAAAAAGTATAATAAACTATTGTTAAAGTTAGTCTGAGATGCAAAGATGAAGAATAAAGATGGAGCTGGCTATGTTTCAAATGACTTCCCAACAAAATAAAAGATTCCAGAAATGACTGGAAACGTATTTTCAGTCAATTTGTACATCTGCAGATATAGGGATGGGACACAAATAGGACTCTATCAAGAAGTTTTGAAAGCAACAGAGTCACCAAAGTCCACCCATCCATCTGAATCCAAGAAACTAAATTATTTTCTGGGTCATTGTGTTGTTGGAGCCTATCCCAGCTATCATTGGGCAAAGAGTCACTTTTCAAAAACCAAAAAATATAGTCCTTAAGAAAATTGACAAAATGATGGTGATAAATGTTAAACATCCATCAGTATTCATGTAATTTAAGACAACTTTTAACTCATTCTTTGATTAATAAATCTGGAATGGAAATAATATGATTTATACCATAATTTTTGAAAATTAATTTTAAACCTTTAAATATTTGTATTAGGAATGGTCACTTTATGTTTTCAAGGTGGCTCGTATAATTGTATGGCTTCTAATGTGGAACCATTCTCTTAAGTTTTTTCCGGGTTGCAACAAAACACATGCGATTCTTGAAATGTTTGATCAGTTAGCTAAAAGTTTTGCATACAATTACTAAAAGCTGGTTTTAAAAAAAATCAGAAAAATAAAACTTCTTACGATCCATTGTTGATCTAATTTCCCTTATGTAAGACGTTCAATGTCAGCCAAACTGCAGAGAGTCCAAATCCATGCCTCAAATGCAAAACAGTCCAAGATCACCAGAAGTCTTCAATCAGGTCGTTGATGGCAAATTAGAGCGGATTCAAGAACAACAAAGCCGTGTCTTGGATTTTGGTGGGTGGTCCGCTTCGCTACCATGGAGGTACAAGGCGACGAAATGTGGTGAACTCACAACGTTGACATGGCTGAACCTCGGGTCGGGTCAGAACGTCTCCCTTTTCATCTTGTGTGTGTTTAAACATCTAAAGCTCAGACAGTGTGGAGTGGCAGCACCACACCTTTTATTATGTTAAATAATACCCACAATTTTTGCTCTTTCTCTTGTGTAAATACTGGAGGGATGTTTTGCTAATGATGTGTTTGCAGGTTGTGTCTCGGTTAACACTGGCTGAGACACCGCTTCCTCATTACAGAAGCACGTGGACGCCATGACTGGTTCAACAGACTCCTTTTCTTAGATAACAGTAAAACATTAACCCTTTCTTATATCTCTGACACTGCAGGTCAAACATGGAGGACCAGGACTGTCTTTGAAAAAGTATCAAAGTTCAAATGTAAAGGATTTTGTTTATTATAAGTTAAAAATATTGGTATGACATATATTTCATCATTACACATTATAGTTTTTATTACAATAAATTACGCATACCTACTGAAGAAAATATTTTTTCTCAATAAATACAAGAGATATCTATAAAAAACTTCAACACAATCACCTGAGACTGTACATTTTTAACCAACCTAAACCATTTACAATTAAGAAGCTGATTACCATATTTTTCTAAATATAAGTTGTAGTTTTTTTGCATAATTTGGCCGGAGGTTCAACTTGTACTGATGTGCAACGTATATGCGACTTATACATAGAGCTTTAAAATTGACTTAAAAACTTGTGAAAAAAAAATATTAAAAAAACTGTTGAATATTTATTTAATTTGCAGGTGACCATGGTATAAGTGTGATAATGCCCGACAAAGTGTGCATTTTCTGAAATTAACACACCCTATAGAAGCCTGATCGTCAATTGTGATTGGCTGCTGTGTGTTGATAAACACCTTTAAATTAGGTTACCGCAACAGAGCCCAAATGCTCGATATGCACAGACTTCTTCAAAAGGATCTTGTGCTTCAACATCTGGACAAAAACAACTAGTGGCGATCTGTATACATATCTGTTCTGATGTAGGCACTAGGGGGCACTGTAAGATGCGGCAGGAGGAGAAGAAGAAATGAGAAGAAGTTTATTTCCTGGCTGGCGACATGTTCTGTGAAAGACTGTTAAATAAAGTTAA
>NC_050532.1:10258291-10261570 GCF_002922805.2 Oryzias melastigma | reverse complement strand
TATATATATGTGTATATATATATATATATATATATATATATATATATATATATATGTATATACAGTACACACACACACATATATATGTATGGCTGGGGAGAGGGAAGTCTGGGCATCTTTGCTTGGACTGCTGCCCCCGCGACCCGGTCCCGGATAAGCGGAAGAAGATGGATGGATGGATGGATGGATGGATGGATATATATATATATATATAAACCTGAGATTTTAAATGTGCTTTAGATAAATGTGTCTATTTAGACCTGAAGTTATTCTTTCACTCATACATTAAAACCAGCATAGCTGTGCATCTGATTCTTATAGTTTACAGTATTTGAGTTCTCGTACTGTTTTTTTGTTTTTTTTTTTTTTCCCTGAAATATTTGTCTTTAAACCTCTGGAAATCCTTTTTCTAATTCCTGGAGCTCTGCCAGAATAAAAATTTGCTATAAATTGAAAAACGATTACAAATTTTAAAATACACAAAAGATAAGTGCTAATATGAACAGCTACAATTCTGAATTTCTTTGTTTTGATTTCATTTAGTCTTGTGCTTCACGTTTATGCAGCATTTTCACGTTTGTCTTCTTCAAAAGGTTTAGAGGCACATAAAAGTTCTCTTTTTTTCTTTACACCTCCATAAGAGTTTTTGCAGCAATAAGTTACTCAAAGTCTTTGCAACACTTTTACTCACTGCAGTGCTTTGTTATTAATTAACCTCTAGAAAAGAAAGCAGTGAAAACACGAAGCAAACTTTCAATGCTTCTGCAAACACGGTCAGAGTAATTACTCCACAGGGCAGGTCCCAGGGTCTCTCCCCTCCGTTTGCCATGGCCGCCTTTGTGAGCCCTCAACAGAAACACTTGGCTGAAAAAGAGGCCATTAATAACGCAGCTCATTTTAAGTGGAGCGGCTGCAGAAGGCTAATGCAAAACACATTCGGTGACTCATTAACCCGGGAATGAAACCCAGACTGCAGCAGGTGGATGCTTCACATCAAAGTTGGGGGGAAACTGTGATTAATCTACAGTTAAACTTTCCTGTCACCTCAACTGAGGAGACACATTATTTCTCTTTTCTTTTGTCCCTCTTTGTGTGGAGTGAAACACATAGAAGTATCACTATTGCATATGTTTGGTTGCCTTTGGTTTGTTTTCACAGAAAAAGTTTGCCAACTAAAGGGCTGGGAGGCCATGTTTGCAGAACAAAGGTCAGTTTTTTCTCTCACACAAATTCTTCTGTGTTGGTCCATTAATGTTAGGATTATTGTTCATTTTTTTAAGCAAATATAAAGAAATAGGTACTAAAAACACCTTATTTTGTGTGTTTGATGTCTTTTTCTGAAGGCCTTAAAGCTTTCATATGATTCAGGAGACGGTGACTGTTATTTTGATGACAGTTCAGTGACTCAGGAGTGATCAAAACAAGAGGCGATGGGATGTTTTCATGCTAAGTTTGGAGCATGTTAGTCCTTTTAAAACAGTGTTCCCCAACCTTTTTGTGTCTGCGGACCGGTCAACCCATGAAATGTGCATCTGAATGGATGAGCTTGTTTGAGCATTTCTATGACCGTTCAAAAGATTAGATTTGTTCATGAAAGTCACATCTCTCTGCAAACATGCACGGTGTGTGGGAATCGCCTGTACCTCCGTCTGTTCTTTTGTTCCTCCACTTATCTGATCCATTTGCAAAGACGGGTTCCACATGCAGCTTTCTTGCTTTAAACGCTCAAGCTAATTGAGAGAATCCGGTGATTTTCAAAATAAGAGATTTCTGTCTCAAAAAAACACCAAAAAACGAAAAAAAGAAACAGGTATAATTTATTAGCTCTTCCACGGCCCAGTGGTTGGGGACCACCGTTTTAAAAGGCTTGATGGTGATATTGCTTGATCCTTTTATTTTAATACTTGTGAATGACAAGTTCACTTAAAAGGGCCCTACCATGAAAGTTCTACTTTTTGAGGTTTTAAATGGATTTTACTGTTCATTCCTCACTATAAAGAACCCCAAAGTGGTATTTTGATCCGTGCATGCATTTAAGAGCAATCCGCCTAAAACCTGCGCTGTCTGTAGCAGCCCCTCCCATATCCACGGAAACAAGCGGTTGGAAATGTGCTGACGTAAGATCGATGCCAACAGCTCCCTCCAGAAAGAGTCTGCTCTGATAGCTGCGCCCCCAGACTAACAACCTTCAATTTATCCCCTTATCCAGTAATAATAAGCAAAAAAACGTTTGTTTTAGATGCAGAATAGCGTATTTCTTGCAATTGTGTCCTGTCTTCAACAAATTCCAGCTCAAATAAGCGTTTGTTACTTTTTCCTCGGTGTTCCTTTATATATATATAGTTCACTCTGATAGGCTTAAAAAAATCATGGTAGGACCCCTTTAAATTTAAGATTTTTGACTGCTTCCATTCTAATCATCTTAGTTAAAGCTTACATTTTTGGCCATGCTACATATAGTATTTTTCAGAGTATAAATCCCCTTTTTTTTTTTTCTTATAGTTTGGTCAGGGGTACGACTTATTCTCAGGTGTGACTTCTACTACATTTACAGTAAAAATGCAAATCTGCTCCTTTCAGGCTTCTACATTCGAAACTCACGTTCACAAATTGCATTTATGTCTATTTTTAGGCCCTATACATACAAAATGTGTGGCATCTGAACACACGTTAAAATGTAAACCAGGTCAAACTTTGACCAAATGGGGACTTGGATTTAGTAATGATGCATTGATAACGTCTTTGTAAGTCACTGAAGGACCATGAAGTGACCATGAAGGTTTGCAGTTCGTGCCCGACCAGATTTTTGTGACACCAGGTCTTTCACATATCAGAATAACGCTGGGAAATAAAAAGTCTGGAGCAAGATTACATTTGTACCACTTTGAGTATAAACACCATATGCTAAAAGTTTAGCACATTCTTAAATGGGCATTAGGATGGGTGTGGGTGTGATAGTTTTGAACAGGGAAGGTCGAAACATGAACATATATGATCTTTGTTTAATGTAATGAAATGTTTCTTTTCTGAACTCAATCTTTTATTAAATGTTCGCTTATATTCAGGGTTCTGATGCTCACAAAAAAATACATTTGAATTATTTTAGGTATCTGTTTTATTTTCTGTAAATGCCTCATTTACAAATTTAAAATCAAACTCGATTTTTTGCTTATTTTGTTGTCTTCTCTGTTCAAATGCAGTCAGTGATCAATGAGCACACTTTGCCTTATTGCACCACAGAGGTACGCCTGGAAGAGAACACACTGTGTGTACTGATAT
>NC_050532.1:10255102-10258145 GCF_002922805.2 Oryzias melastigma | reverse complement strand
AAACTTTGGGAAAAATTGAACTGAATCCTAATTTCATAGAAGCACTTTTACAGAGATTGAAATTCCGAAGCCTAAGACACTAGTTATCAAACAAAATGAAAGAATTCAAGATAGAACAACAATTTTCACTTTAAAAAGAGTCAAACTACATTAATGTTCATTCATTTTTATTAATATATTAGAATAACTCTTACAATAGCACTGTAAGCTATTCATATTCTAACACCACTGAGAGTCGTACATGGTAAAAAGTCCATCACAAAATAAATAGGACAAAGTAGAAAAATAAAGATCGGGATCATGTTTGTTGTATATTTATATATATATATATACTCATATATATATATATATATATTTATCAAAGGGTCAAAAATAATGGGATTGACTGAGGGGGCATGAAGGGTCTCACCTTATAAGTTACAATCACACCTCTCAGCATTTTTCCAGAGATGTTTGGCTTCCAGAGACAATTACTTTTTAAAGAGGGGAGGCTGGCCGGCTGGCAGCAACAAATGTGAACTTTTGCTCAGTTAAAGTGCTCCCTTTCCAAAGGAGGCACAAAATGGAAAAAGGACAGTTTAACTCTTTGTTTGCACGTCGTTGCAACAGAAAACAAAAAACAATGGCAGTACAGTGGCAAAGAGGGAAAAAGGCAGCTAAACAGCAGGCAGTGACAATCACTTTTTCAGCTTTTGTTTAGTTCATCTAAACAATTACTAGTTTGGATGACAATGCACTTTCTGAACGACAAAACAAGGACATTATCCTTCTTTGTCGCCCTAGAGGTCGACATCGACATTGCACGTGTGCCCAGAACCTGCAGAACAATTAAAGGGACATAAAGGATCAGGTGGTTTTTTTGGGGCTTTGGGTATTTTTCCAAAGCTACTTGGTAGTTTTCTGACTAACAAAAATAAGTAAATCTCAAGCCAGGAAGTCGATACAACACCACATAGTAATTTTTAACATTTGGAATAAATAAAGGCAAAAAAATATAAAGTGCTGACTCAGCAATATTTTCTTTTTTTTTCACTTTATCACCAAAGTCACGTCAGCTTCCAAAAAGGTCGGTGTGCTTTGATCAGTGAGAGCTGCTGGAGGAGGAACAAACTTTTTCTATCAGCAGGATTTATGCTTAGCTTATACTAGCATGTGGATCTCATTGTACTCGTCTCTGCCGTCTTCATCAAAGTTGGGTGAATCTTCATCGCAATCCAGCTGAAACAGAAAGAAACAAGTGGATTTAATAACCGGAATGGCTTCAATGTCATCTTTTGCTGTCTTTGTTAACCCTTGTTTTATTTACTGTAATTTTTTTAATTGTTAAAACGATAAACATAATTCCAGAAGATTCTGCTGGAATTATGTTGGTTGTGTTAACAGTTGAAAAGTTAAACTATGTTAAAGATCTAGTGGGAGATTATGTCATCAAATAGTTTGGTTTTAGCCAACGGGAATGGGAGGTGGGGTTGCTCTGTGCCAACGGTCCCGCCCACAACTCAGGAGAACATTTAAATGAACTACTGCTACTCAACAGTTAGAGAAGAAAGAGTGTAAACAGAGAGCTCTCAGTTATGGATGACGGGAAGTGGGGGTGGGCTTGCTCATGATTCACTGCCGCTCTACAGAAACTATGCCCTAGAAAATGACAAGTTTTTTTTTTATTATGGCTAAAAATGACATAATTAAAAAAACCCACTGAGTATGATTTTAACAAATAGATCAAAATATGATGGAGGCAGGTCATAAAGTTTGATTATATTCTTTCAATTCCTCTTCAGATGATCTTGGATGGACATTTTTTGAACTAGTCACACCCTTTTGAGGAAAATCCACACACGTTTCAGGCTCCCATCAACACTCACACCTGGCTGCTCACTGGTGGAGCTGATCTACATATAAAGAGATGCAAAGAATGTGCACAGCGTCCGGTGGGAGCGGCTCCTGTGCCGAGGTCATAAACAATAAAGACTTCTCTCAGGAAGGGGCACGGAGTAATGCCAGCCCTTCCTGCTGCAGATGTTTCCAGGGCTGATCCTGAGAGGATTCCCATTAAGGTTTGATTAGGAAAAAAAAAAAAAACACATCTGGTTTTGTAGATGAAGAATTAGCCAATTAGCTGCTAAATGATGTTCAGGATCTGCTGTTTTTTTTATTCAAGTGTTAGATCCAGACTGAAGTTCAAGCACCATGACAGTATTATAAGCACTAGATTTTTATTTTAAGTTCAAGATTCAAAGACAGGAATGTTCTCCTTGATCAGAGAGTAAGATCATCTCCATGAGCTGTGGCATTCCTTAAACAGATTTTGAAAATACAAAAAAAAAAAAAAAATGGACCATAGTGATTCCAGCCTACCGCCTGGAGCTCACGCTCCTCGAAAATCCTGGAAAGGATGAGGCGCCGCAGAGGAACTGTCATGATGAGGATGAAGGGGAACGCCAGCGAGACCACAGTGGACTTCACTACCCAGAGAGCCACGATGCACGTCAGCTGGATGATGGTAAACATGTTCATGCGCCATGTCTTCACCTAAAGTAAAAAAAATACAGAAATCAGAGGTGCATTTAGTAATGAATCAAGCACCATCCCTCTGAAAGCTGTCACTAACATCAACTCTGAATTCTTTCAGCTCCATCTAGTGGAGACTTTCAAAATATGCACATTTGCTTTTTTGGCTAAAAATTGTGAAAAAAAATCTACAAGCTTTAACTTGAAAACTATCCAAAACTTCCTTTAATTTATTCTCACATGAAATGAAATGTATACTAGTAAAAAGAGAAATACAATAACCAAAAATTGAAAATGTTTTTTATTTTATTTTTAAAATATAGCTTTAAATAAGATGGATATATGAAGTTTAGCTAACAAAAATGTTTTTTTTTTGTCAAGGTTATTAATGTTATTTAAATTTAGTGTTATTAAAATTATTTAATGCTTAAAAGTATAAAATTCATAGACTTTTATTTTGAAAGAAGCATCTTTAAGTCATTTTCATTGTCTGTATATATGAACTGGACTGAGCAAGTGTGACGTCACTGAA
>NC_050532.1:10246365-10254497 GCF_002922805.2 Oryzias melastigma | reverse complement strand
ATTTATTCTCACATGCAATAAAATGTATACTAGTAAAAAGACAAATACAATAACCAGAAATTGAAAATGTTTTTTTAATTTTTAAAATATAGCTTTAAATAAGATGGATATATGAAGTTTAGCTAACAAAAATGTTTTGTTTTTTTTTGTCAAGGTTATTAATGTTATTTAAATTTAGTGTTATTAAATTTATTTAATGCTTAAAAGTATAAAATTCATAGACTTTTATTTTGAAAGAAGCATCTTTAAGTCATTTTCATTGTCTGTATATACGAACTGGACTGAGCAAGTGTGACATCACTGATAGTAAATAAAGTCCTCTGACTCCAATGAAATGAAGTCAATTCTGTTGCCATATTTTCGCCATACGGACGCCGCCATCTTGGAACCAGAAATCTTCAGTAAGCAGTGATTAGTCCAAAATGGTCTGAGTCCAAATTTCTATGGCAGCTTCTCACCAATTAGGAGTGACCTTACTGGATGGCCACTTGAAAGCAGACTCAGAGGAATCTGTCAAACGTTTCAAACGTTCTACGTGAGACAATCTACTTTTAAGGCATCTGATTGGTCAGTTTATAACTTGAATAACTTGTGCTACAGAAATAATATAAATAAAAAGGTAGAAGAGAAGAAGAATGGTTATTTTGACAAATATAATGACTAGTAATATCTGTCTATTTCTCAACAGAAATCCATAGGATTTTGGCTTCTTGGAGCCAGGGGATACTTCCTGTTTGGAAAGCGAGGGGGGAGGGGTCACTTCGTCCAATTCTCAATTATCACTTCTCTCTCTGACTCCATAAACCTCATTGCCTTTTGCTCTCAAGGGGTTAACTGAACATTACGAGTGAATAATTGGGAGTCTGGGAATTTGTTTTTCTCCATTTTCCCACTGATGACATGTAAACAGTGCTGCTGCGTTTGTTACCTTGGTGACGTAGATGTGGTCAGGGTGGTGCTTGGCAGGGGTGACCATGAGTGTAATGCGTTCATACAGCTGGATGCCCGTGAGTGAGGTGACCCCCATGTACAAGAAGATACCAAAGAGGACAGCCAGAGGGATGAGGCGCAGCACGTCCGTCATCACAATGGACATTCCTGAAGAGCAGCAAATGGTTAGATACATGATACGTCTCACGATTTCCTTCAATACTGAACACATGCTGACTTTTCTGCAGCAGCAGATGTTTTTATTAAAACAGAAACGTCAGATGTGTTTATTTGAAAGTGACTCACTGTTTGTCTGACCTTATTGTGATGTTCTGTGAGACTATACCCTGTGAGTTTTCCACTTAATCCCAAAATCATTTTTATTCAGCCAAGCTACAATGACTCACAACCAAACTGGATCACGACTTTATCCTTAACATCAAAACAAGCTGCTGGTCAGAGGATGAAACCAAATTTATTATGCAGCACATGACATTTTGTTAAAAAAAAAAAAGACTTTTAGCAAATTTTGAAGCCAAATAGCAAGTACAACAAATTCAAGCTGAGACTAAGTAATCCACCCTGTGATTTTCTGGCCGTATTAGCACTGCACTGATGACAATTTCCACATTCCAAATTGTATCTTCGAACTTGGAAATTCCAGTAAATTATAGTCAACAAAGATTTTCCCAAAAATTTGCCACGTCCCTTTTCTCTTAGCCTGCACAAAAACATTTAAGATAGTTATACAGATTAGCTGCTAAACTAAGTGTCCTGCTTTAAATTTGGTAGCCAATTGCTTTTTTATTTTTATTTTATTTTTTGCTAACTTGTCAAACTTTATCTTTGTACACGCCATGCTAACAACTGACTTTAGGCTATGCCAGAAAATTCCACCCTTCTCCCTAACTACTAAAAAATTATATAGTGCGAAACTATGAAGTGTCCTTGATTTTAAAAACAATTTGGACACCATGTTTGCAAATTTTTTAGATTCATTTCTTTATATCCAGAAGCAAACATGTAAGGATCAATGTATGGATTTAGAAAAGTTCTTGTACTGCCTCTAGTGGAATGATAATGAACTACAGGGCAGAAAACATGGACTCTGTTATAAACAATAGGTTTTTAAGAAAAGTTTGTGCCATGCAAATGAGAGAGGCATCTAGAAAAATGTGTGTATCAAATATGATACAAATGGTTATTTAGAATGAAGGGTTTTTTTCCGTATCCTGTTTTTATATATACCAGGGCTTTGACTAACATAATTGGACACGAAATCTCTGACTGTCAGACAATTTGAAATTCTTGTTGCTTGAAATCACCGTCTGACCCTGTGTGACTCTCGAAAAACCTAATTTCAAGAGCATTCAATGGCCACCTGACAATCCTCTCCTTTGTTTTCATCTTACCCACAAGTACAGCCACAAGAAGTCCAGTAAGCCTCTGCTCTTTCACCTCCTGGATCATGGGCTTTTCGCCAGGAGCTGTAGCTTTGCTCATTACAGTGAGAGCGTTGACATGAGTGACAGAGCGCACAGTGGCTGCAGTGAGCCAGGGAAGGCCAAAAAGAGGGCAAATGGCACCAAGAATAACTATGAGTAGGAGATCCAGGTGAAAGCCTGAGCCTTTAATCAGCCGCCGTTCTTTTTTACTGACTATCAATCTGAGGAGAGCAAAAAACAGAATAAATACACATAAGGAATCTGTTTATATTACACTAAATCAAGTAGGTAACGCTTTATATTAAGGTGTGCTTGTTAAGTATTAAGTTTCCATGAATATGAGTATAAAAACGAGCAGCGCTGGGACAACAGATGCTCCCATCATCCAAGTGGGGAAGGGCTGCTTGTCACCAAATGGACTGATGAACCATCCTCTTTTATCAGGAGAAGTCACTGAGAAGCCTGATGGCACATTGAGTTTCTGCAACGGAACAACCGTGATGTGTAGGGTTTAGGGTTGGGTTGGTCAGGGTTACACTTAGAATCTGGGAGGAATACCTGTGTGTAGGTGTCAGTGATAGAGTAATCCACCAATACTGAAACTAAGATTGAGATGGGGATGCCGAAATCCCCAATGATTCTCCGAGCCTGGAAAGGTAAAGAAAAATAAATGTTAAATGGCCTCAAAAGCCAAAAAGCTTTCGTGTGTTTGGTCCACATTAGAGGCCATTTCCTTGGATATCTATCCATCTGATTGATATTAAATGTGAAGTTGTCTTACCTTCCCACCTAAAAAACGACTGTTTCTGAACTTCCTGAGGAAGAAAGCAATAAAGAAGGTGCCCATCATGAGCACCAGAGATAAGAGAGCCGTGTTGGGCTGATTGAAGATGAGATAGTCCTCGTTTGGAAAGCCTGTGGTTGCGGTGGTGTCTGTGGGGTACACTGCCATCAGGGGATGCTCCTTAAACACCTGGAAAAAAGAAGACGGTCTTATCATGATTTTATTTTTTACTAGTATTTACAAATTATTTAAAAATTCCAACACACATAGCAAGTCGTTTAGGGATGTTTACAGTCTAAAACCAAACTGTATGCTATACCATCGAACCAAATCACAGTAAAGCGAAATGTCGTATCCCTACTGCATGCAAGTGTTAAATTGCGTTAAAGTGCTAAATTTATCCCATAAAAACTCATGATGACATCAGTGTGACAGAAAAAAATCAGAAACGTGTTCTGTAGTCCACTTGCTTTGTAGTATATTCTACAAATATTGTATATTTTTTGGCTTTTATGGGTTAAGAAGGATTTATTGTTTATTGTTTTATTATGTTACATTATATTTAGTATAAGCTAGGAAAAATGTTTTTCTTCATTATTGCTAGCTTGCTAGAAAAATAACAAAAAATATTTAGTCCATTTTTGTTGCTATTTTGTAATAAACAAATCCAACCGACGCAAAAGCGCGACCCAAAAATTGAGCTTTGATTTGAAGTCGCATGACATCACAGTCTAAGGGAAACGCTCTCTGAAGTTGTTTTGAAAAGCTGAATTTTGACACCTTCTGGTTAATAAATTGCAGATCGTTTTTGTGCCATTCGATTCACTAAATCAAGAGGAGACAAATATTTTTTTATAAAATTATATCAGAAAAATTCAGCTGGAGGATGAGGAGGTTGTTGGTTTACTTTACTAAACTCAAGGAGTCCTTAGCGCTCATAAGCAGAGCAAGTAAGACTTGAAGTTGTGAAGAGCAGCTTGGTTAAGGTTAAAGCATTAAAACATTTTTAGTAATCTCACATTTATTTTACATTTGTTTTTACAGCACTTGTAGATTTAGCTAAATAGCATTAGCTACTAGCATCCCCTTGCCGGTTTTTGCTTACGTTCACGACAAAATCATGGCTACAAAACCTCTCACAATATAAAAAAGTATTTCCTAACCCTGACCATGACCATAAAGAATGCAGAGGCAGACACCAATGTACACATATTATTTTGGAGTGATGCATAAATGCAGTTTTTACATTTAATTGTTGCAAAGCACTAAAGCAGCAAGCTTACAGTAAGAAATAAACCGTCTGTCGGTGCTTGCACCTAGTTTAAGTTGTAGAAATGGTTTCCTTGACTATTTTTTTATGGCAAATAACTTGTATTTATATAAAAATGAATAGAATAATCAACAACCCCCACACAATGTCCCTAAAAATAAGTTGTTGCCCTCTTATTTAAGAACTAGCATTAGCTATTAGCAATCGCATTTGTGTTTACAAAAGAAAAAAGTTTCTTCCTCTTTACTTCACAGATTAAAATACTGTTAACCTATCCGCATCTAGGATAAAAACGGGTCACAGTCTATCTGAAAGTTTATTAAATAATAATTGTGATTTATTTCTTGAAGATAAATTATACATTTGTTGAACAAAACCACCTGAAAACTGAAACAAAGTCAAGTCCAATGCTAGCCTTGGAATTCTTCTCTGCCCTTTAGCCAGACTCTTGGGTCATGTGACTGAAATTTATTAAATGAAGAATAAAAGCAAAGTGGGACATTTTTACTATAATTTAGGAGGAAGTGGCTTAGCTACCTTGACTAGCTTTGAGAATGTCTCATAAATGAAGATGAGGGATATAAGGAAAGCGAAAATCTCCTGGGTGAAAGGTGAGATGTAGCGGACGAGGAAGCTGCCCTCTGCCGCCACAATCACCAGAACGATGCCGATGAGCCAGAAACCAATCCAAACTCGACCGGTCAGGTACTCGAACTTGTAGGCCTGACAGAACTGCAAAGACACACAACATTAGTTACTGACTGGTGTAAAAGGGTCCATTTTCCTAACCACGTACCTTGTAGAAAGCTTCCTCAAACACCAGTAAAGGTCCCGAAAACCCAATGATGAGGAGTGGCTGACCAGCAAACAGAGAGAATATAACTCCAAGAGTTGCTGTTGAAACTATGAGCTCAGTCACTCCCATCATGCCTTCTGTTTTTTCTCCTGCAAGAAGTAAAAAAGTGAGTTACTGTCCCAAAGATTTGACATGAATGTTTTCTTCATATCAAAAGGGTTCATTTTTACCCAGCAGGCCTCCAAAAGTGATGGTGGGTGATAGTGCAGCAAAGTAGATAAAGATGACCGCAGCAATGCACTGCATGTCCAGGGCATCCTTGAAATCGCTGATGTACAGCGGATAGCGCCGGCGGATGTCGTGGATCAGACCTCCAAATGGGATACCTGAGCGTGTCAATGGGTCCACCTCCTGGTCCTCCTCCTCCTCCTCCTCTGGAGTCACATCTTTATGGGAGTTTAATCACATAGATCCAATGACATCAGTGCTCAAACAACAAAACTGGACATGAATTGAATTGACATGAAGCCATATTTTTGGAGCTGTTTTTCTGCTTTTGTTGTGGTGATGTTCTTGATAAAAAACTTCTCTTAAACACAGAAGCTCCAGTGTTTATATTCACTGATTCACTGGCATTTTTAATTGTTACCACGATAAACATAATTCCAGCAGATTCTGAAGGAGAAAAGTGGCTTGTTAAAGTATGTTAAAGATTTTGTGTTTAAGTGTCACCGGACACGCCTGAGGTATTTAGCATCTCTTAGAACATCTTTGTAATTAACGTAATTCCAGCGGATAGTGACACAGAAAAAAGCAGCTTTGCCCTGATGTGCTACACTTTACGCTGATGATGTGATGCAAATTGAGGCAAAGCCAATATGGAAAGCCGAATCATGTTGATCGTATAAACATTCAATAAGTTATGTCAAAGAGCGCATGTGTTTTAGTGTATCATCAGTGGCATCTCTGGTGTTAAAGGGTTTTAACAAGTGTGCAACAAATCTTAAAAATGCATCTAAATTATGTAGCATAAACAAACCAAAATCAAAAGATTTGTTTGGTAAAACTTTCTTTTCAGAGCACTAATATTGAATTAATATGAATGAGAATATGATGAAACATCTATTGAGCTTGAATTGGCCCCTAAAATCGTGAGATTTCAAAAGTGTTTTTGTTTTCTCAAAATTAGAAGTAAATGAAATTAGTAATTAATGTAAATCCAAATAGTAGTCACTACTTTGGCTTTTTTTTTAATTTAAAAATAGTTGGCTTCCCACTGTAGCTTCATTCACGTTTTCCTAAAGCCTTTCTTGCTGTCGATCTTTTGACAGTATAATTACTTTAATGCTATTCTAGCATTAAGATCTAAAGGATTTTCTTTAGTAAAATGTTCACTGTAACTGATATGATATAAAAAATTATCGAACACAATTTTTTTTCAATAGTTCAAATCTGAAGAAATGGTGGATATTTGTTAAGCTGCGTTCACAACACCCTTAGTAACACCCTTAGCAACCAGTCATTTCCAATGAAAAGTCTATGTAAATGCATGTTTTGGGCTTCTGTGTCCAAAACTCTTGTGTTCAAACTCTTGGCTGTAAAAAATATTAAGTTTTACAACCATTTTTGGGCTCAAACGTATTAAAAGTGTAGCAACTGAACACACATTGCCAGCTAAATGAAGTCAAACTTTGACCAATCCAACCAATTTGTTTTGGAATGGAATTAAGTTTATTAATATCACATGGATAAACTCATTTGTTGTGACACCAGAAACACTTTTCCTATGGGAGGAGTGGTAGATAGGGAGCTGTGGTTGAAGTCCTTTTTTAAATAAATAAAACCCAAGGCCACTCTTATGACGTGATGGAATTCCATATCCATCATTTTAAGAATGCTAGCAATGAACGGAATTGTTTCCAAATTGCAAGATTTGCACCACTTCAATATTTTGCACCAAGCCTCTTCTAACTGTAGGTGGTGGACATTCACTAGTAAACAGTAGAAAAATAAGAAGCCCCTCCCTGCCCGTTCAATGGGAGACTATATGTAGAGTATATGTAACACGGCGCCCTTTTTTTTTCGTCCAAACGTCTAACACACTTTGACATCGCACCTTTGTTTTCCTGTTCTGCTCCTAACGTGGGGTGATGCTTCTTCACTTCCCTCTCCTTCCTCTTGCGCAAAAGCTGCTTCTGGAAGTCGGCCACTGTCTTCAGCAGGTCTTTGCCCTCGATGTCTGAGGGCGGAATGACAATGCTGCAGTCCAGAAACTCATTAATCCCATTTAGGAGGTCCTGCCTGTCGTCAGCAAAGTAAGCCACCTCGTGGAAGTTCTGCAGGAAAAAGAGCCTTTTGTAACCATACACTCAGTTCAATTAAACTGTGGAGAATATACATATAAAGAGTTCTGTGTTTTTTGGAGTATAAGTTGCATTTTTTGCATAGTTACTTATACTGAAGTGTGACTTATAAATGCAATTTTCTTTTTTTTAATAAATAGCAACAGCTAGAATACACTGTAGTATGGCTATCTGTATTTGGTACAGAAGTCTTTGACTTCAGTCTTAGACCAGGTTTGGTGGAAATGTTTCAAAGTGACACAGATGATCCCTTTATTTAACAGTTAATAAATGCTTAATTATGTTTTAAATAACGTTAATAAAGGGACCCTTACTTTAAGTCTTACTAAGAGTTTAGTTGACTTGTTTGTATGTTCTTTAAGGACAAGTTACAATCCAGTGAAACTTAAGAGTGGAAACTCTTCCCAGAATTCACTGGTCCATGCTGCACTACTCCTTACCAGTCTGGACTGTACTGGATCGCTCAGTGGAATCAAGGTTATAGTCCAAAGAATACGGCGAATTCTTTATTTTATTCATTTATCTCTCTTTATCTGTCATGCTT
>NC_050532.1:10218298-10246077 GCF_002922805.2 Oryzias melastigma | reverse complement strand
TCGCTCAGTGGAATCAAGGTTACAGTCCAAAGAATACGGCGTATTCTTTATTTTATTCATTTATCTCTCTTTATCTGTCATGCTTAAACCCATTTCTGTGTTTTTTTTCTTTACATCACCTTTTTGTCTCAGCTCACCATACATTTGTGAGTTTTGTTTTCAGAGGGTTGGATATCTACCTTGTCAGACATGAGAGTGGAAAAGGAGCGTCCAATCTCATGATAATCCACATTAGACTGGCTGGGGCCGAGCAGGACAAAAAGAAATCGTACGGGGACGGGAACTTCGAGTACGGACTCCAGCAGGGACGCTTCATTCAGCCGGACAAAGGCCATCGCTGGCTGCTCCAGGAAGTCAACACAGCCTTGACAGGGAAGAAACATATTTATATATATTTGTCAGTAAAAATTGAGATACCATGCAATTCCTATGGCTTCCTATTTGTTCCCTTGACTTACCAACTAAAGCAATGACAGCTTCTGCATCCTTAGGGATCTTGGAAAGCAGTTTCATGGATCTGGCTGCAGCAGGATGGGTCTCAGCAGGCAGAGGGTGGAGGGATTTCTTGGGGCAAGAACAAAACAAAGATTTCCCACTTGCTTGACGATCTCAAGCGAGGAGAGGTTACACCAGAGCAGTGCGTGAGAGCAATAATGCGGACTTAACGTGTGAATGTATGCATCAGCTCCTTTCCCACTGAGGAGTCAGTCCAATTTCCACCACACAACGACAAAACTGTTTTCTGTTTGAAGTGCGTTTTTGTCAGAGTGGTTTAAAAATGTTAGGCTTTGGGGAACTCCCAACAAGTTTTCGACAGTTAACATATCAAGAAGCTTTAAGCAGAAGCACCTGTGGACTGACTAAGAACATAACTCGACGCATGTGTTGTGGCGGCGATTTTCGTCTTTGACTCCAAGAGCTGCACACACGAAATCTGACCTCATGGCGGGGTGCGTCGAAGAAATATCGAGAGCCACCGACCTAACATCAGGAGTCTGAGTGAACCTACTTATGTCCAAGCTCATTGGTGAGTTTTAAAAGTTAATGCAAGCCAGACAGAAGAACAAGACAGCTCAGCGTGGCTTTTATCGCTGTCCACTTAGATAGCCGAGCTCTATTATCCTGGTTCGAGCCTGTCAAAACCGCTTAATCACCAGCTGTAAATTTGTCAAAACACAGCATGTGCTCGTTGCCTGCACTCTTTCAACTTTGACAGGGCCTTTCATCACTCAGCTCTCATATCTTAAAGCTTTCTGTCAGGAGTTATAAAATAACATGCTTGGGAAAAGAAAAAAAAAACTATGATCAGGGTAGCAGTTATTCTAAACTGATGTTAACACGTGAGAAAGAAATATATGAGCGTTTCTTACAAACAAGCTGACAAAAACGTCTTGTTTGGGGTCGTAAACTGGCCCTTTGATTTCGTGATGCTCGTCTGATTCTTCTGACACCAGTGGCTGACTGGTGTCTTGGGAATGGTTGTGATTGAAGCTGCCGTGAAGACTGCCAGATGATTGATGGCGGTGAAAACGATGCTTCATGTCACTCGGGTGGCTGAAGAAGATAACAAACAAACAAACAAGAAAAAAACACTTCTGTGAAGATCCACCGTTCTTATTTTAGAGTCTAACAGTACAGAATGTCTATTTGTAATGAAATCAAGTGTGATTTGATTTGTTCTAAGCTAATTATTTTACTTTATTATTTCTTTTTAAACAAAGAAATGGTCTGAAAGTCAAAATTTGGGTATTGTAATGCTTAAAAAAGTCGAGAAAGCCGTAAGTTATTTCAATGCTGAATAGGGTTGTTTTTGGCTATAAAGGATAGCAGATGTGTCTTGTGTTTTAATTTTAACCATTTAGCAGTGGATGCAGTTTATTTTTCTTAGATGAAAAAAAACATTTTTAGATGCTCATGTTGTCATTATTTTTATTTATTTAGTTTATTTTTTTCTTGACAAATTGTCAAAAAAAACCCACATTAGTGTAAATGTCAAGAAGGAGTAGAACGTTACAACTTCTTTGAGGTATTTAGACATTTAACTGTTTTTAGCTGAGAAGTACAGCAGATCAGTTTTGAGTTCCCTTTGCATAATTCTACCTAACAGCAGTGGATGCAGTTTATTAATCTTGGATGTAAAGTGTTTATTTTCGCTGTCTGTGGTACTTTCTTGCAAAGAAATAAAGTCCACGTAGCATATTTTACAAGACAGCAGTGGATGCAGTTTATTTATTGTAGATGTAAACCACGTATTTTGCTTAAAAATAAACCGTCAAATTGTTTTTGTCATGCTTATCAACATGTTGAAAATATTTTTTTAGGCTTAGAAGAACAGCAGATGTGTTTTGAGAGCCCACAAAACATTTTTACCAGGCAGCAGTGGATACAGTTTATTAATAGTCTTCGTAAGCAATTGATTTTGTTGTTTATGGTACCTCCTTACTAAGAAATAGTCAAGAAGTCCAAATTAGTGTTTTTGTGCTGCTTTGAAAGAATAGAACACTACAATTTATTTGACTTAACAAGATGCTTAATAGTTTTGGTTTTTTTTAGGCTAAAAAAGATGACAGATCTCTTTCGAGTCCCCATAGGATATTTTTATCGAGGAGCAATGGATGCAGGTTTTTTGCCGTAAACGTAAAAAAAAAAAATGTAGTCTAGGTTACATCAAAGTTCATGGCTTCATGACAAAAAACACAGTATAAAGCTTAGATTTTTTTCTTTAAACTGCTTCTCTTAAATAGTGTGTAAATACAGTAGCTGACCAAGAGCCTGTAGAATGATTGCACATCACTATTTAAATAAAAAGTACACAAGCATAGTTTTGTGTGTATATAGCATTGAAAAAAGTGTGCTAAGTTTTAATATTCCTCTAGATAATTTAACTAAATGTCTTCATAATAATGCAAAATATAAGTTATAATTAATTAATTAATTAAATTTAGCTTATTTTTCCACTAAGCTGTTTTTGTAGATAAAACACAATGGAAAGAGCAGGATTGAGATAAATGCAGGCAGCAGTTATCAGTATATTTACTGTCCGTCACCAACAAGGACACAGCTTTATAATAATAATAAAAAAAAAAAAGACTTGCTTCTACAGTTTCACTTTTATGACACTGATGTTCTGCAGTGGGCCAAATTGTTATAATAAACCTGTTTGCTGAGTTCACTATGTGGGATCAGGTCACAGTGTACTTTTTCCTTTTAAACTTATATAGAATCAAAACATAGACAATTATCTAAATTACATTTTTTATACAATTAAAAAAATAATGACTGCGAGTGAACATCAGGAGATGACTTATTTCTTCAAGGAGAAAAGTTGCCATTTTCACGTGTTCCACGTGCTTGTTCTTTTTTAACAGTTACATTAGGTTACTGGGAAGTCCACAGGTGACATCATCTGACTGATGAGGTCCACATGGTCCTGTAAAACACTGCTTCCAGCTGGGCCCACAGACAAAAGAACGAGGTGTCACTTTGAGGTAACAAACTGGCAAAGACGACGCCTTCAAAAGGGTCTTAAAAGCGTTCGGAGTAACATGAGCCCTATTTCAAGATCAACTCAATGTCTTTCTTTCCACGTTGTAAAACTGGTTGTTCAGTTTGATGCTTGGATGGGGTTTTTTTGGCTTGTGAAAGCAGCCAGTTGCATTCTGGGACTTGTGGGGAAAAGTAATGAGATGAGAAATGAACTCGCTCTGGCCTGCTTTTTCTCTCATACACTTGTGTTGCTTTTTTGTATGTAAATTTGTATCTTCTGTAGCAAAAATGATTTTATAAAACAAGTATTTTTTCACACCAGAAAGTTTGCAACATTTTATTATTTGCTGTTGTTAAAGAAGCAACACAACACCAGATTTCACATTAGTAAAAAGTCCCCCGAGTGTTGATTATCCCACTGGGGTTTTCCAATAGGAATAATGTTTGATTCAAGAGTGGAAAAAATGATTATTAAAACACATTGAGATCAGGGAAGTTCAGAGGATCCGGTTAGACTGGGTGGGAAATCCCTAAATTACACTTTCTTGCGTTTAGTTTTGCTTTCACGTTGCATTAGGAGCCAACCAAACGTATTAAACTGTTATAAGAATTCAAAATAAAAAGAATGAACAAGGAAATTGTCATGTCAAAACATAGACTTTGCAACCAGGAAGAAGCAAAAAGGAAAGTCGTGACAGCTTCGAACAAGTAAGGCAAGTCCTGAGAAACCAGCTCAATGGTAAGAACAAGTTCTGGGAGATAAACAGTTAAGCAGTGCCAGTTATCAGGAATAATAAGATGGCCAAAGGAAGAGATACAGACCATGGATGTTCAAACACAAGCCCAAATTCAGCACCCTGAGACTGTATGCTAGCTGGAAGGAAGGAGGACTAGTGAGCGTGGAAGCCACTATCCAGGATGAAACATCCAGGATGCATGAATACATCAAGCTCAAGGCCCCAACTGACAGTGTGCTCAGTGAATGTCTCAGGAAAGCAGAGGATGCGATGCTGGAAGACAGAACCTCATAGGAGGACAAGTACCACCGGACCATAACTGAAGTGACTGATATCAAAAAATCCTACCAATGGCTATAGAGGGCTGACCTGCAGGACAGCACAGAAGCTCAGATCCTGGCAGCACAAGAGCAAGCCCTGAGCAGTAATGTGTGCTGAATATGGACTGGAAACCTCAAGATCGGGGTGGGAAACATCTCTGAAAGTCGTAGGGACGGAAAGAGCAAATACCCTGTGGGACTTCCAGATACAGATGGAGAGGATGGTAATGGGAAACCAACCATACATTGTAGTGGCGGATAAAGAACAGAGGAAAGCTGCTGTGGTGGATGTGGTAGTACCAAGCGATGGTAACATCAAGAAGAAAGAACATGAGAAACTGGAGAAAGTGACAGTGGTTACTTGTATATAATTTGGGTAGCTTTTTAACACTACAGTAGTCAGAAAAAAGCGGTTCAATGCATCACATCCAATGGGTTCACTTTTAACACTGTACTCTCTAAAGTGGACAAAACTGGAATGAGTTTTCACCAGGAGTCACATTAGTGCAGCCAATAATGTGAGAGCACTTCTCTGCACCGTGCCGGGAGGAGGTGCAGTAAAAGGCCGCCAATGGGAACTATATTGGAGGGAGACCCTGATTCCACCCCATAAACTGAATGTCAAACCAGAAAGCTTTGGGCCCTATTTGTAGTATTTGGATGACCCAACTGTGTACTATATTCATACCTCATTGATGCACCTTCTCATCTTTACTCCAATCCATTTACAAATGAGATATTCTCTGGCCTTTTAGTGATTTGGGCTTCTTTTTACTGTGTCTTGAAATGTGCTACACCTGAATAAGAACCCATTTTTGTCATCCAGAGACAAAAATACTGTAACAGAGAACTCCACTAAATGCCTCATTAATCTACATGCCTTGCTGAACCAATCAATAAACACAGTAATCTTTCTTCATTTAGTTGTTCACCTTTCAGCATATCCTGTTACAAGTCGGCTCTGTGAATCAGATTTCACTGATCTGCACATTTGGTTTGGCGAAGACTTTTACTCCTGACACAACCCTGTATTTTCCCAAGGCTAAGTGGGCCCCACATGGATAAAAAATTGGGCAGAAAATATGGGCCCCAAATTGGGTTTGTCTGCCGTTTCCGTGGTGGACCCAGCTGTGCTTGTCTACATTGGCTCTGCTACCCAGGGACCTGCAGCCTGGGCGGCGACCCTGATAGCTCTGCCGGCCCCTGTGGTCAGCTGTGGTCGCTATGCTGTCTACCGGGCGACTGGCTAGGGTAGCGAGCCAGCCCACTGAGTGCCTAATTGGGGCCCATCTTTTCTGCTCACTTTTAAATCATAAGGGGCTCACTTAGCCTTGCTGGCCAGGTTATTAGACTAGGGACCAACTGGCAGTGGGAGACCCAGACCCAAAACCCTTGTGGCTACATAGATAGGCAGTAAGGATAATAGGTGGTTTGTACAGATTTCTGGCCACGGTTCGGTCCACCGTGATCCTAAAACCGTGACACGATCCGAACCGTGAGTTTTGTGATCCGTTACTCCCCCAACAGATACTGGCGTAAAGAGTCTTGCCTAAGGACCCACACTGGATGAAGCTCATTGCTCATCCTGGGAAACAAACCCTGGTTTACCATGTGCCAGTTCTGCATGCAGCCATCCAATCTTTCTTCATATTGTAAGAATAACAATATTTTATTTTTATTTTTCCAGACTTGAAGAGCTTCTGGGAAATGCTACATGATTGTTTTTGTCCTGGTGATTTTCTCTGATTCTTTTTACGTGCTTAACCTTGCCTTGGCTGGAGTGGTCTACAAAGAGCAACAAAAGGTATCAAAATGAAATTATTTAAATGTATGTAAGTATTTATATTTGAAGTCTCAAACTGATTTGTTTTTAAACTTTAGCAAACTGAACAACAAAAAGACCATTCTTTAAAGCATATTTGATTAAATTTGGTATGGTGACCTTTAGCTTCTCTCATCTACAAACACACCTTTCTGCTTGTGTATATGTCCAGTTATCACGTTTGCCTCAGAGGTTATGTAGCTAAGAAGCTTTAAAGCCCTGAAACATGAGGAGATTCAAATGTTATTTATTCTGCTTTGATCAGAGATCAATTCCCAGGAGCTGAAATGCTCTCCTCTCTTTCAGGTGAACTTTTTCCTTTCCTTTTCCCTTTGCCAGCTCCCACATTAAAACAATCTTTCAATTCACTCCTAAAGGGTGAAATATGAGTCAAATCTGGCATAAGGGCATTTAATAAGCACAGTGGGCTGTAACACGAGATATTAATATGGTTAAGATTAGAGGTTCAGTAACTGTACCACAATAGCGTCCCTCTTTTCATGTTAACACAGTGCAGCTGCAGCACGGATTTGACATTTGCAGTTGAGTTAACCGAGGGGAAGTACAGCAGCTGATGAGCAAAGCCCAGTTCAATGTCTTTTTTGGAAAATCCCTGCTCAGTTCCGCGAAGAAAAGCATTTTTTTTTCCTCATTTGTCTCGCTGATTTTTTCTTCTTAAACAAACTGCTCTGCAGCACAGTGACTCATCAGGAGGCTTGGATTCCAGTATTCAGGATCAACAGGACGAACGCAGCACACCTCACTGTTTTCAAGGAAACAAGTGCATGTGAGGTCACCCCCGTCTTTTCTGTCATTTACAAGAAAGAGGGCAGGAAATTACAGACAAAATACACCAACGCATGTTGATACCATTGACTGTATAAGAACGGGACTAAGTGACCCCTTCCACCCTCACGTTCTGCTGGCTCCAGAGACTTCTATAGAGAAATAAACAGCAATTACTCAGCCAGAATATCCATTCTTACTCTGCTACCTTTCTTTTAACATGTTCTCGCTAATGCTCTTTTCCTTATTACATTTTTTTTCTATAGTTTAAGTTTTTTTCAAGTTATAAACTTGCCAATCACATGTCTCAATAAAAGTAGGTGGTCTCACGTTGGACGTTCAAAACGTTTGATTGACAGAGGCTTTGACCAAATTTCCTTCCTTACTCCCTAAAACATTATAGAGTGGGACTATCTAGTGCCCTGGATTTCAGAAGCAATTCGGAAACCATGCTCACTACTTTTGTTTTTTAACACAAATACGATGTTATTGATTTCCTGAAGAAAAATCCTACTAAGTATGAACATTTTACACAGACTACTTTTGAATCAACAAGGTTTTAATGATAAAAACTAGGATAGTTTATAAAAAACAATACATTTTTTCACATATCCATGCTTTTTTTAACTGGATCACAATGTATGTGTTAGCATGTTTACTGACCTGTGTTTGAGAAGTAGAGCCCGGAGAACGCTGGGTCTGTCCTCAGCTCTAATCTGGTCAGAAATGATCATCGTTTCTACAACCAGATGGGCGATCCCTGGTAAAGTGTTCTGCTCAAGGTCCAACAGGATGGCACCTAAAGCCAAACAAGGAGCACTCAACAATAATTTCATGCCGTAACACCATTACGGTAAACCATGTAACAATTGCGACTGTGGAGGACTTTTACCGTGTGTGATGGTGCGACGAAGCTCCAGCAAGCTGCGGAATGACAGCGAGGCCACATGAGGTTTCCCCCAGCGCTCCGTCTCCTCCTCTACATCTTCTTCAAACTTGATCCAGCGAGCGCGCTCCTTCCAGCGCATCTCGAGGTCTTTCTCCACAATCAGCTCGTTCAGCTCGACGAAGAGCTAGAGATCCATCAGGAAAGAAATAGCAAACATTTATTTTTTTTGCCGCCAGGGGATGACGAACAAGTCTATATAATTTTTAGAGGAATCAGCAAAATTAAATTTTTGGATTTCCTTAGCAAATATTTTTTTCTCAGTCACGCCTACATTTTTGAAATGTTCATGTCATATGTCATATACATTTCTTCAGCCTGAGCCAGAGATTTATGTACTACATTTTCACAATATTCTGGTAAAAAAAAAAAGTGTGAGTAACAGGGTAACGGCACTCTTGTGAGCTAGCCATGCTAATGCTACTCCTCCTTGTACTGTTTGCTTTGGGTTTTCTTAGAATCTATTTTGTTTTATGTGTTTGTTTCTGTTTTTATTATTATGAGGGGCTTATCTTATCATATCAGTGCATGTGTGGGATATAGTTTTTCTTGTATATTTATTTGTTTTATGTATAGCATTTTGAGCTGTTTCTCTACAGGAAAGGTGCCATATAAATAAAATAAACTTGAATTTAATGCTAAAGTCTAGAACTTCTAAAACCAACATTTTTTATAAAGTAGATTCCCAATGATGCTTGGAGTTAGGCGGTGATAAATTCGCTAGGAGGAGTTTTATTTTGTAGCTGGTACTGAAGGTGATTTTTTTTTAATTTTTTTTTTATTCAAGATGGCGGCTTTTCCCCAAAGTCAAAGGTCAACAAAACTTTGATTGTGGTTGTAAACTTCACATTTGTCTGGTTAAAATCCCTTAAACATTTTTTTTTAATATTGTAAGAAAATGTAATTCACACTTTGCCACAACATGGCTATTGATCCATAGGTCCTAATGCCATCCCATAACAATTTCAAAACTACCTTTTAAAAATCCCCAATATGTGAGTTTTTGTTTCATTAGTGGTTTTTTTTATTATTTTTTTCTTACATTCACATGAGATTTTCGTTTTGATGGTTTCATCCGCTGTGATGTCATCCTTTTTTGGGCTGGTGGTTCACTACAAAATTTGTGTTCAGCAGGCGCTAGGTGTGTGAAAATTTTCACTAAAAGAAGAATTGCAAAAATAAATTGAATGAGTTTAATCATATTTTATAAATTATAGGATACATTAAGTCATTTTCACATTTTTTTAACGTTTTGTTTTCCCAATAATATACCGTCCAGCTAATATCCCTCCGCTCAGTAAAGACTAAGTCTTCATTCTGGGCCAAACCTCATGAGTCTTCTTCTCTGCTGCCCTCTTTTTCTTCTTCAGACTGGATAAAGGGGTGGAGCTGTTGCTGGAACGCGACAACTGACATCGAGACGACTTTTTCACGAGGTGGCGACGCACTCCAGGGTTGTCCTCAAACCTGTGGCCTAACAAAAGAAAACACCAGTTTTAAGTCAACCCCAGATAATTACTGTTGGGAGATCTCTAAGAAAACCTACAGTAAGAAAAACACAAATTCAAATCATAATTAAGAGTGGGCATCTCTGTAGCAGTGATAAAAATAAACAGCCACACTCCATAGATACACACGTATTTCAGCAAAGTGACTAGATTAATATTCAAAGATGATCGTCTGTTTCATCTTATTCACATTATATGATAATTTTGTTTCCCTGCAAAGTTTAACAAAATAGGAAAATTTAGGATAATGACCCCCAGAAACAACAATTGTAACAACTTGCTTAAACTTGTATCAAGTGCCTTCTTTTTTTCTCCAACAAATCTGTGTTCTTGCAACACAACCAAACTGATGTTTACGCTACGGCTCTCAGGCTCCTTCTCAAGTGTAGTTTGTTAGGGTTTGACTGAGCGTTCAAACAATCTTAGATGCCTTTTTAATGTTCAAGCACATGTTTAGTCAAAGGGTTCGGTGACGTGAAGAAACCTTTCTACCATCCATCCACGTGATAAACAACATCAATCTTCACTGTCGTTTGTGATTTATTTGACGTTTCTTTGTACAAATCCTGCAATCATTTATGGAAGAAAATAGTCAAACCACACCCCAATGCAGTAATTATTCTTCTTAGTCACATATTCCATTTATTTTTAACAAGAATTTAAATACTATTTTGGCCCTGAGCACAAATAACAAACAGAATAAATGAAAAGATAATATCTAATGCAGTTTGAAGCTCTTCAGCATTCTTTAGTGTGGAAGAGTTTAAGAGTAAAATGTAGTTTTATTCACAATAAGAGAGGGTTAAACAAAAAGAAGGATATGTATGGTAAGTGTAGGATTTCAATCATAGTTTTGCTGAGGTAAAAGAATATTGACGTAAAAATGAGTCAATTTAAAATGGTCGTGCAGAAGCTGATAATGCCATAGGAAGGTGAGGGTAAATTAAAGGAGTAAAGAATAGTTTTTCTTCTGACTTGGCTCACTGTAAGAAAATTAATTCAGAAGTCTTATCACACCAAACACCATTCATGCGTCAAATTCGCTGCTCGGTGCTTGCGTTCATAAACTAACACTCCAGTTGAGTGTGGGAGGAGCTTCTTTGAAAGGTTTTTTAGCCTTTTTGCTACATGAAAGCATTGACTATATACTGTATTATTTCATATCCAGTCAGAACCTGGATGTTGATGTTGAGAAATTTATTTATTTTGAAGAGCTCTACAAAAGGATCCGGTAAGCATGACTCCATGTCTGGGTTCATGACATCATTCAGGGACTCTTCCAGTACAGTGAGGTTCTAATGCAGGAGTTGCAACAGAATGACGGCCACTTTCAGCGGTACTTCCATCTGTCTGTGATCCAGCTGGACTACTTACCATCCTGTATTAGTTCCAGGAGGGAATAAAATAATATCAATCTTTTTATTGTTGTCTCGATGCAAATGAGAAAAATATTATGAAACTCTAGAGAACAATCAGATTGTCTTCAGTGTTGATTTTAGACTTCATCCGCGTCAACGGACCAAAACTGAGTCTCTCATTGGCAAAATATTCTATTCGCTAAATCTTCATCAAAGTTCAGATATTTGAATTTTGAATGCAAGGCCAATAACGCAACACTCGCGACGTAACATTTGCATCACAATCCCTACAACGTAACACTTGCATCATAACAACCACAACACTCGCATTGCAACGCTCACAACATAACACTTGCGTCATAATGCCCGCAACACAACACTTGCATTACAATGTCCGCAACAAAACACTTGCATCATAACGCCCACAATGCAACACTTGCATTTTAACGCAACACTCGTGCCATAACGCCCACCACACAACACTTGCAACAAAACAACATCCGCAACAAAACACTTGCATCACGATGCCCACAATGCAACACTCGCGTCATAACCCCCGCCACACAACACTCGCATAGCAACGCAACACTCGCGTTATAACGCCCACAACGCAACACTCACATTCCAACGTCCACAAGGCAACACTAATCTCACAATGCTCGCAACACAACACTAGCCTCACAACGACCACAACGCAACACTCACATCACAACGCAACACTCACATCACAACGCAACACTCGCATCACAACGCAACACTCGCATCACAACGCAACACTCGCATCACAACGCAACACTCGCATCAAAACGCAACACGTGCAACCCCAAACCCACAACGCAACACTAGCCTCACAACGCAACACTCGTATCCCAACATACGCAATGCAACACTCGCATCACAATGCCCACAATGCAACACTCTCATAACACTCTCTCAACATTGAAACCAGACGGCCCTGATGCACGAAGCACAGCTTCATGAATCCTAATCAAGATTGCTTAGGGGTTCATTTACTACCAGCTTTGTGTTCACCAAAACCATTTTCACCATTTCACCCACGGCTGAAGCATGATGGCTTCAGCTGAGGGTTACTATCTGGATGTGTACTTGCTGCCTGGTACTAACTGGTACGAAGTCTAGGGTCAAACACATTATTGCTAAAGAATTTATGACACAATGACACCGTGATTGCAGAGATTTTCAATTTACTCTGGTAGGGTTTGGAACCCATGGAACTAAATTGGGAATTACTGAACACAAAAGGTAAACCTGATTTTTTAGTTGTGTCAAAAATCTCAGTTGTGAAACATTTGTGTGAAAAAAACAAAAAGTTTAGATTTGCAGTCTAAGAGGATATAGGTAGAGCTTTTGAGAGCTTTTGGGTTTTTCTCTTTTTTTCCCCTATGGTCAACCTTAGTTTATATAGAGCTCCATTTCCCCCCCAAGTTTCAAAAAATGATAAAAAAATAAATAAAAAAATAAGAATAGATATAATTAGCTAGTTTAAGATTTAGCTGACAGTGAAACCATTTAATATAATATATAAACTCAGCTATAAATATTTACAGCTGAGTAGTGAAAAATGCTATTAAGTATTATTCATTACAAAAGTTGGGGATTTCCATCAAAATTGTTTTTTTTTCTTTTTTTTTACTAATTGGAAAAGTATTAAGTCCTCCCCCTTTTCACTAAAATTATTTAACAATTTGAAAACAAGGTGAAAAAGAAACACAACGAAGACCTTTGCATTAGCATGGCACATCAGCTCCAGCTAAAACAAATAACTTTAACAACAGTTTAAGATTGTGTGCACTGATCAAAGTTTTACACAAGCAAAAATTATAGAAAATTATGAAAAACAATTCCATAGATTGTGTCTACTTAAGCTTATCACAGACTGGATCCAGAAACACACAAGAAATGAGTAAAATAACTTAATCTGCAACATGTAAAACACCTGTAATGGCAAAAAAAGCACACAATTAGTCTGCTCATTTTCCTAAATAAACATTTAATTCAGTTTATTATTGGAATTTTACTTTTTGAGAGGCAATTTTCAATTTTATGTTTTTTTCAGTATTGAGTAGGCTAAATGTGGTATAGCTAAAAGCAGCATTTTACTTAATTGATTTTTTTTATTTGCTAATGGCAAACTCCAAGTTATTAATTAATGAGATTTTAACATTAGAATAGTGGACAGAAACTACTGCATTTTATACTTTTATCATGCTGTTTGGTTTATGTTAAAAGATAGCTTAATGTTTAAGCTAGTATCCAAAAAATAACAGATTTTCTTTAGTGTTGGTTACATGTGTTTCTCTAATAAAACTTTACATGTAACTCTGACAAAAATGTAATTTTTAGTGCCAGATAGAAAAAAAAAAAGATGAAAAGCAGCATTTATTTAAATGATAGCAAATAGCTTATTGCTAGAGCATAAATAACAGATTTGCAGTTGTTTCTCTAAATTAAGCTTCACAGAATTCTGAAAAAAGAGAACTGTTTTAGTTCAGTGACAAGAAAAACAAATAAATAGTAGCATTTATTTAGACTTTTTGCAGTGTTGACCATCTTTTTTAAAGAGGGTAGAAAGTAACGCTGCATGGTGTCTGTTGACAAACTGACAGCTGCTCTGAGCCCATAGCTAAACAAGCACTACTGAATCAATAGAGAAGTAGGAAGTAATAGCAGTGCGGCCTCATGCCACTCAATACCTCGCACAATTTAGTTATGTGTGTAACTGTGAATGAGTCTGATGTTCATAGAGCTGGCAGCAGTCGGTGGAAACAAATGCGATCCCATCCATTGATTTTCTCCGTCTAAAAATAGAATCAAATGCCCGTTCGGATTGCTGGGATTACATCAGAGGCGTGCAAGTGTGACATAACTATCTGGAAATTAATTAAGGCTCACTATTGAATGGACAAGGAAGAGAATGCAACCTAAACAAAATATCCAAAACTTACGAGTGGGTTCAAGCGGGGTCTCCAGATGAGTATGGATGGACTCTAGTAGGTCATAATCGTCAAAGTCCAAAACAAACTCCTCAAAGTCCTCAAACCCGTCCATGTTTGACAGGGAGCTGTGGTGCTCGTGAAGGTGCTGCAGGCCCTTCTGGACGCTCCGTCGCCGGTCTGGTCCACGATTGTCTTTCATCTTCTTACCAGAGGTCCCGTGTCCAAGCTTGTCCTTTCCTTCAGGGTCTGTCATCTCTGCAGCGGGGGCCTCCTCCAGTCCACCTCTCGCTGTCTGAACACTCTGCTCATGCAGGGTTTCCAACTTCTGAACACGGTTGCTTTGCTTAGATCCTGACGAGCTTTGGTTCCTTCCTTTTGGCGTGCAAACACCACTTCAAATTTGACTTATTGACTATTGCAACCTCTTCAGTTTAGAACAAGCAGTAAGTGAAAAACATGTGGATATATCACGATCCTTTTTCTCAATAAATGTAAAATTCCAAAATGTGTAAAGGAAATATCCACAAATGTCCAAAATGTCCAAAAATGACAGAAAATCCTCTGTGTAAAAAAATGTTTTGAATTTTATTCAAAAAGTTGAAGATCCATGGTCACGCAGGAGCGGACTCACTGGACACACGAACAGTTAGTGACATTTGCTTTAGATGCAACTCAAAGAGAGTTGATGCATTGCTGGGATGCATCCTTGTTGGCTGAACGCTGGTACCACCCTCTTTTAATGATGGCCACAGCTTATTGATCATTGCTGGAAAAGGAAGCAACAGTGAAATGGAAGAGCAAAGTTGACGCCCTTTGTTTCCACTCTGACTTTCCAATCACATGACGCTACGTAGGTAAAGCTTGACTCCTGAATGTTGCCGTCGCCTTTGGATTAGTTCAATACGAAATGCACAGAAAGACAGATTTCAAAACAACTAAAAAAGGGTTTATCCATTCTCTGTCTTGCAGGATGAACAAAACTCTGTAAAAGCATGTGTTGAGTGTAGGGCATTTATACCATGTAGGTATAACTTTTTGAGAGAACACAATCCTTCATTGTAATCATTTTATTTTGAAAACCTATCCAAGACATTAGAAACTCTCAAAAAACATAGAACATGACACTTCCTTTCAATAATTTCTCTTCAAAATAACGAACAGAGGTTTGTCATAGTTTTAACTCGGAAGGAGTTAAACTCAACCATAGACTATTCAATAAGTTCAATCAGTGTTTGTGTGTCTTTCTTGGTTTGTTCAAAAAAAACAAAACAGAAGAAAAATGATGCTGAGAAAGCATTGAATATGCCTCTGCCTTGTTGTGTAAAATTGTTTTAAGTGGGAGACCTAAAGGATACTATGTAACTCTCAATGCATTCTCACTCCCAACTGGTCTTACATGAACGCATGGTTTGGGGCCTTTCCGTTTTTTGACATGCTGGCTATTCCCTATAAATTAGGGTTCCCCAACCTCTGGGTCTGGTACCCTAACTTGGTACCCTAAACCTCTCCTGGTACTCACACCCTATCCCGGGACTAGGGCACTGGTACCCTAACCTTAACACGGTATTCTAACCTTAACCGGGGACTGGTACCCTAACACGGTACTGGTACCCTAACCATATCTCGGGACTGGTACCATAACCCGGTACTGTACCCCAACCCTAACCCAGTACCCCAACCCAGTACTGGTACCCTAACCCTATCTACATACCCTAACCCGGTACCTGTTCTGCATTTGTTACCCCATCCAGTACTGCACCCCAAGGGTTGTGGACCTTTGATTTACTGGGAACACCCATCACATCAAAAAACAAACAGCCAACACATCAAAAAACGATGACTTGGGAATCCCCGAAACGCCAAAACGTGGGGGCTCAAATGATAAGTCCATATATGACAAGTTGGGAGTGAGAAGGTGTAGTATTTGTACCCTTGACTGGTTGATTGGTCCGTCTTTTAGTTAACCATACAACTTTCATCAACACAATCATAATACACTATATGTTGTATTCACACAGCACACAAAAACATTAGTACGTTAGCTTTGATTTCGTCATATTTCAAATTGATATTTCTTTTTTTTCTGAACTAATATTGATAAATTCGGGGAAAACCCCCTCTGTATTGAAACTTCATTGTGAAAGGATGTTAAAGTACAGATGACCAGAATGGAAAGGAGAACAAAATCGGGTGAAATACAGTACATAGTTTATCAATGTGAAGCATGACCTGCTGAAAATCCAATGCCCCATTTTCTGCTAGCAGATGGGTCCTAAACAGTCAATGAGTGCTGCGCTCTGGTAAAGCAGGAAAGGCCCAGGGCAGTGTCACTTTTGAAGGGGAATCGACTGCAGCCTTTGTTAATTACCGTCACTCTCTGACTCTGGTCAAAGTCCTATCTGGGTACAATTTTACCTACCAATGTTGTGGCCTTTCCTTTCCTTTCACTTTGCTTTTCATTTTTCATTAAATGGTGTTTACCTATGCAGTCTTTTTTCCACCTTCTTCACAAATAGCAGCCAAATTCACACATTTTTAAGCAAGATGGCGCTGAGGCTGCAATGCAAGGCGGTAACCAGGCCACCGAGAATGATTAGGGTTTCAGTATCTTGGCTAAGGACACTTTTTCACATTGGCAGAATGGAATCCTGCTGTGATCAGAACACTGTAATAGCTGAGTCTCCAGAGAGTGAAAAGACTCTTCTTTCAAGAAGGTATGAAGCCCAGTGAGGCTATTTTTTTTATTTTTGATATCGGGCTATATAAATAAAATTGAATTTAATTCAATTGTAGACAAAATTTTCTTTTTTGTGTGTCCCAAGTAAAATAGTTGGTCTTAATAGCAAACATGATTCTTCAGACTACTGGATTCAATAATTATGGCAAATTATCTAAGTTCTTAAATTATCTCCTTGTGGCTTATTGTACACTTATTTCAGTGTGTGGAATTTAAAACATGAACTTTGTTTGAGTCAAACAAAGTTCATGTTTTTATGCTAAATTGTAGTTTCAAACAGTATAAAGACGATTTGTTTTATTGAGTTTTTGAAATTTCTGGATATTGGAGTTAACTACCAGGGCATTGGGGGCTGCGGTTGCATTTTGGCAACCATTAAGATGAAAATGTCAAAAGTAACTGAGACTGGCTTTGTAAACAATATTTTGTACAAAAATAAACCACACAGAAAATAGCAGATCTCTACTGAAAAATATAGACCATAAAATTGAAAGAAAGCAGCTGTGGTGCTGAGGTAGAGCGGTCAACCTCTGATCAGAATATGGCAGGTTCAATTCCCACCCTGCCCCCTCTAGTGTCAAAGCGTACTTAGACAAGGTACTGAACTCCATATTGCTACTGATGGTTATAGGTTGGCTCCAGTGTTCTGCCACCATCAGTCTGAGAATGGAACTGACTGTATACCCCAATATTACCTTCTATCCACTATACAAGTATACACCATTTACCATGTATTACTGTTACAGTTCTGGCACTACTTCCTGTCCTTACTGTTACTTTGACTTCCTGTTTCACCAATCCCAGTATGTTTAGAATTTTCACAATGATTACTCACACATTCACGCTTTGGCTTTGATTGGCTCTGCCTGACTTTACAAAACTAGATTTTACACTGGATCCTCTCTGCATCTGATGCCGTTTCTGGACACCAGATCTGTTTTCTTCTCACTTTTTGATTCTCTGGATCGACTCAGATCAAGATTTTGATTATCTGATCCGTTTCTTCTCCCCCCACCCTGACACTGGACACCCCCATTTGGCACACTATCTCTACATTACATCAGCAGATTCTGCAGATTTCTCCCCTTTACTTCCTTCACAAGCTCCTTGCTGAGCATTTCCCACCACATGAGGTCCATCCACACTTCCTCCACCAAGATCATCAATAAATCTGTATTTAACATTATTGAGTCCTGGCTTTATTAATAGATCCCACCATTCATTCAATGGTCACAGTCACATCAGCTTTATCCTTTTCACAGGAGTTAATTCTAACCTTAAATGTTCACGGTCAGAACGTTTGTTCAGCCCAAATTTTGCTGCACAATCAAGATGTGCTTAAGTCACGACTGCACTGGCAGCTATAGATGCAGGTTGTCTGGAGGAAAAAAAATGTTAAATCTGTACGGGGAACATAAGCAGCCTCCTGGAGATATAAAGGTTATGGATCGCTCATTGAGTCCATAAGAGTCAAAATGTTCTTGGACATACGTACACACTTTAAGCAACAGATCGTAGCAAACACTTGGGCTCTGATCGGGCTGTGAAAGTGACAAATGCATGCAGGAGACTGTTAGAAATTTGGAAATTTGACAATCAGAGTGTAGTTTGTGTGGAAATCCTACTAGATACTTTAGTATCTCACCATGCAGAGTCTGAAAGGGGCCAGCACTCGTGTCTTGGTACCAACTAGAATGGTACGACAGCATCAAGTACATGTAGCTAACATTATCTTAAATACTTCACGATACATTTAACACATGACACTTGTACAACCCATTGTCTTGAGATGTCTGTATGAGCCTCAAGGAAACCCTTAAGATGCAGTCTTTCCTCTCTTTGACCCTTTAAGGGCCTAGAAAACCCAAAAACCCACAGCACCCATTAAGTTCAACCCCCATAAAGCTCCATGGGACTAGTTTTAAACTGGTGAGTTTTTCTGAAGTTGTAGGACCCCATGACCAAAAGATTCAACATTTCTTACTCTTCATGTCATCCAGGTCGGCACTGGCCAGCATTTGGGCTTCAGCCTCATCAGTGGGAACTTGCTGGTAGATGGCGGTCTCCAGAGCCGTCATGCTGCCGATGCAGATTCTGTCTCGCAGGTCGTAGCTGTTCCGCTGGACGCCTGCCAGACGATGGTGGAGGGGCTTCCTGCGAAACCAGCCACAGGTTGGGGTTGAAGGATCTGAACCTGGAGGGGCACTAACATCAAAGGACAATTATTTCAACCCAGATTTGACCCCAAAAAACAATTATTTCTCTTTATTTTTAATTTGAAAAGCTTGAACATTTTTGTCACAAAGGTAAAGCAAAACTACCATCTAGATTTTGAATTCCACCTTTACAAAACAACCGTTTTTGAATATGGATAGCATTGCCATTACATAACCAACAGAGGGCTTCTCAACCCAACAGGGAGCCCGAGTCTCCTCTTTAAACCTCTGAGTCATCCCTGAGTGTGCTCTGAAACACAAGCGTGGAAAAGGCGGGGATTGTTTCTGCACCGCCACGCAGCCAGGAATGAGCACGGATACCTGAATCATGGCAGGCTCTCTAACCTCACAGCAGCAAAGCATATATAATTCAAAGCTTCTCCGAATAATTCATATTCACTTGGTTTTTCATGTTAACTACCCAGCTGGGCCTTCTCATGTGTCGGGATCAGGGCTGAGTCTGAAGTGAGCTGGATTTATGGGTCATTAGTGTAGATTTTGTTTGATGTTTCTATTTTTAATCTATGATAAAAATATATATATATATATCTTTTTTTAACAAGATGCATCTAAAATGTATTTATTTATTTATTTGCTGTTTATGTTGCACAGTAGACACATTAGACTGCAGGTAACCATGGCAACATGTCTCAGTGTAAGGTAATGCTACACATCACCGGGCTTACATGAATATGAGTATATCAGGTTGATATAAAGAACGATGCTACAGCAAAAAACTGCCTAATAAAACACACATTGCTCCAACAGAAGCTGCAATAAACTCCCAACAGACGAGATATTACGCTCACAGCTGGCTTCACAGTTCATGTAAGTTTAACACACTAAAATAAACTCACATTTGCATGAGCAAATAAAGAGCGATTTAATGCAAAAAGGGCATGGAGCTGCAAAGTTGTAGAAGCTCACTTGACTGTTGTCATTTGCATCTAGTTAGAGACCCACTCTGAAATAAATTGTGATTTTAACATGTTTGTATACGTTTTCTTATAGTGGAGGACATATATAAAGAAAATTTCACTAAAATGTTCATTTCTGCGTGATTCTGTATTCAAATCGTGAATCTAGAACAGACCAAAAACAAAATGACTGAAAAAAATCTTATTATCTGCATGCCAAATGTCACAACTCCTGTCACTCTGCAGAAACTATGTCTTAAAAAAAATTAAAGTTCTTTTTTTTGGCTAAAAATGGCATAATCATTAATAAAGGACCACTGGGAATACTTCAAATAGATCAACAGATGATCAGAGCGGAGACACAAAATTGCAGGAAATATTAAAACATATGAGTAATTCTCAGCTGGAATTACAAAGAATTATTACTCCACAACTGGACAAAGAGTGCAACATTTCTTCAGGAAATTTTGGCAAAAACATTTGGAAAAAAACTGAGAACTTTACCTAAGTTTTGAGCTTTTTTTTAAAGTCTCTTCATAATGTTTTACAAAATGTCATTGTCCAGAAAGACAGCACAGAAACAATGTTGTAATGGTTTTTGACAACTGTCTAAGAGGAGATGTGGTCCAAAAGTATATTATGACGTACAAATTTTATTTATTTACTTGTTTGTTTGTGGGTTTGTTTGTTTATTTGCACATGTAAGAGAAAAGTTTAGAGCAGAGGTCTCAATCTCCACTGTTTAGCTGTTTGGCTTTTAAGAAAAAAAATGCCAATAACATTTCTAGGGTTTCTAGCTTTGGTTCATAAGTTTTAGTTTATTAAGTTTGTTAATTAAGAATGAGCCTAAAAGCACAAATTCTGATCTTCGGCTGAAAATAGTTGTTTTTTCTGAAACTATTCTTAAAATATAAAAATGCTTAGAATAAAAAAAGATTCTAAATGAATGTTGACACATTTATATATAGTAGTAAAATAAAATAGATTAAGGCGCACTAAAGCCTTACTGATGGAAAATGACATTTTTTTCTTGACTTTCTCGCATTTTAATCCAAGTAAATCTGCAGCATCTTAAGGATCTTATTTGACTGTGAATGTATTTTATTTTGAAAGGAACTTTTATGTGCAGCTGTCAAAAGTAAAATAAAAAAAGTCATCCTATGTGTGTTATTATTCAATTAAAGTAAATATTTGAAAGCATTTATAAATGGATGGTTAAATGGTCACAAAAGCATAAATACATTTTTTTAATTAAAGTAAAACAGGAATTTACTGCTCTTACTAGGTTTTGGCCCAAATATTCTTTTCATGTTAAACTCTAGTTTATACAAAACACAAATTAGCTTGAAATTGACTCAAAATCCTAATAAAATATGTGTGGTTAATGTTAAAGATTTGAAAATCTTACTTATAAACAGATCCTTTGGTCACATTACATAAAGACGCATGTAATTATGTACATTTAAGCTGGGAAAAAATGTTACAAGGCCTAAAAACTAACAAAAAACACTTTTTTTAAATATAGAAAGCTCCAAGTTTGATGTACACACCATTGGTTTTGCATTTTAAAAAAATCTGTTATTTTTACCACTTTAACATATATTTGTATTCTTTTTTTACATGCCATAACATGTTTTCTGCCTTTCAGATTGACTGGTAGATAAAATTATATTTTTTTTACCACAAAAAACAGTATAAAACAAAAAAATAAAAATAAAAGTGCAAAGCTTTCAGTATCAAAAGCCAACAATCTTCTAATGGCATGCCTAAATGAGTGCAGTGTTGCATATTTTTGGATGCATTTACTAAAATGTGCTGTGACAACATAAAAAAGTCTTTTCCAGGCAGAATAAGGTTGTAACAGCCCACCTGCTGCAAGCTGCTTCTTCCCCTCTCAGCTCGATCTTCTCTCCATTAACAGCGATTCCTCCGTTATGGTTGACCTCTTTCATCGGAGGAAATGCGGCTGCCCTCTGGAGCGGATGCTCTTCATTTTCCATGTGGACGCTTGCAGGTGGAGTGGACTCCTCTAAGTCTTCTTTGCTCCCAAAACTAAACTGAGAGAAATAGGATGATCAGTAAGAGGGAAGGAAAACGCCATTTTGATGTTCTATTTATTTAATACTTCAATTGGAATAGAATAAAAGTTCAATTGTTTTTATGTCAGTGTTAATAAAGTTATTGGTGATGTCATACATCCATTACAATTAAGCTTCAAATTAGTGCTTTTATTTTGATAATCTTCCGGTTCCAATCTTAAAACAGTTAAAATTTCTGCTCAGCTTTGCTTTACAACGTCTCTTCAGACTTATGTTACCTTTTGTGGGCTGTCGAGCTGTCCAGTGGGCGTGGCATCCACCCCGTGTACTTCTGTGTCAGACCCCGCCTCCTC
Source organism: Oryzias melastigma (assembly GCF_002922805.2). Lineage (NCBI taxonomy): Eukaryota > Metazoa > Chordata > Actinopteri > Beloniformes > Adrianichthyidae > Oryzias > Oryzias melastigma. The sequence goes on along the minus strand of NC_050532.1, from coordinate 10,223,895 downwards.
CTCGTCCACCTCATGTATGGTGGGTGTTACGTTAGAGGGGGGGAGTGAGGTCTTTTTCTTCTTTCTGCTCCTTTTGTGCCGTTTCTCTGTGCTCTGCGCCCTCTTGCGGGACCGCTGGGGTGCAGGCAGGTGTGTGGATAAGGGGTGGTGTGTATGATGGAACATGTGCCTGTGATCTGAGATAAAGAAAGCACAGAGATTCATACATATACAGTAAAGCATGTTGGCTTATTTTACTCATACAGCTTCTGGCCAGGCGTCTGCTGAGAAAATGTTATTCTTAGTTATTATTGCTGAAAATATTAAGAGAGGCCTAATTTCAAAATATTAATTTGCAAACTCAAGTCGATTGTATTCATCCGCATAAATAGTTCAACTTGAAAAAAAAAAACAATTAAAATAAATAACATCCAATGTAGATTTCTAGAATTTAAGAATTTCGATTAAAAAAAAAAGTAGAACAAAAGAGGTCTTAGAATTGGGCCCTGCGGAACCCCAAACAGTGGAACAGTTAAAGAATCAGATTCAAAATATGACAACAAACAATGAGACTTTCACAGTTATGTGAAACAGTTCAGTTATTTTACATTCACACGGGTTAAATAGAATAGAATAGAATAGAATAGAATAGAATAGAATAGAATAGAATAGAATAGAAAATACTTTATTAATCCCTTTGGAAGTCCTCATGGAAATTCAGGAAATATGTGGTGCGTTCAAGAACTCGCTATACGCGGTTTCATAAACACGCATCCAGCTGGTGGTGTTCATACTGTGCCAGCAGCACCAGACAACCAGGCAGAGGCAGGGAGAGGATTTTTCTTGTATTGTTTTTCTACCGTTTACTAGGTCTTGTCCGCTTCCTACAATAGGTAGAGGCTCAGTGTACAAAGTCAAAGTGGTTTAAATCCTGCAAGTGTTGGTCTAGGTTTTTTGTTTTCACAGCTCTGTTCCTATCAGGGGTGTCTAAAGTCAGGCCTCGAGGACCAGTGTACTACATGTTTCCCTACAAATCTGCCATTGAAGCTCCTTATTAACTGAAAACACCTGAGCCAGGTAATCAACAGCAGATAAAGCGGCGTTTGTGGGAAACCAGCAGGAAGTTTGCTATCGAGGACTGACTTTGGACACCCCTGCTATAGATGTACACCTTGACACCTTGGTGTCATTTTGATCAGGCCAGGCACAAACTGCAATTATTAGGTTCTCCTTCGTGAACATGTTTACATTGGTTGGCACTTCCGCGTTGTGAAAAGGACGCTATCCACACGTCACTTGTCCTCGAATGGTCACAGTTTCACAATTCAGCGGCAAAAAGTTTAACTGGTAGAATTGGTTGAACTTCTAAAGCACAATCAATGAATGGCTGATTTGTATGTAGAGCTTGTGACTTCAAAACTTGCAACGTGTGATCACAAGTGTTCCAGATGTGGAAGGGCACAATTGTGGTCTACATGCATTTGCATAGACTTTTCACTGTAAGTGATAGCTTGAAAGCGAGTTGACGCTACTGTGAATTCGTATTTATTTGATGCACATATGAAGATAATATGTAAATGTTTACTTTAATTAAAAAAAAAAAGATTCAGAACCTCCCTGTTTGACATACAGCATTTAGAGGTTAGATTTGAGCATTGAACCTCCAACTACAAGAGCTTATAAAGCTCACCGCTTCACCAGTACAAACGTTGGGAACACATTTCAAACTTCCAGGCACGTGACAACAGATGGGACTATTTTGACTTACTTTCAAAGTCTTTCTCAGTATAGTGGCGCCCTATTCGGTCCCCGTTGCTGGAAGCAGAATCACTAAGAATGTCTCCGAAGCGTTCTACAGACAGGGCCTTTTCCCAGTCTTCCTCCTCTTCCTCCTCCGGTTCCTCCATAGATGCATCCTCTTCGTCCTTGTCCACCTTTACCTGTGGGATTAAAAGGTCATCAGAAAGGATGGTGTGCAAAAAAGGAGGATTAACAGCCATGTCATTTTACTGAAATAGACTTTTGCAGCAAAATACATTTTTGAAGAGATTAAAATGTATATTTATTTTGCACCCGTTAGAACTCCTCAGTTTAAGACAAGCTGTCTCAAATGTTGTCAAGTCCTTTGTTTGTCACCAAATTTTTATGTGACAGTTGCAAAGTCTGGACTCCTGTCCAGTAAAAATCCCTGTCCAGCCTTTCACAAACTTGGAAAACATCCACTGCCATGATCTGTCCTGATAAAATAAACTGCATCCACTGCTCTCTCTGATAAATATTCTTAAGGAATGGGAACGTCCTGCACAGTCACAAAGAATATTTCTTAGGTTTCTTAATAAAGACAAAAATGTATTCAAAACAGCACAACACACACACACACAAAACATTTCAGCAGTTGAAAGCTGTTCGAACTATTCTAGTTGTCTGCTGTTCTACTGCCCCCCTGTGGCCAGCTTGGTTTATCACAGTCCTCAATAAGTCAATTGTTTTAGGGGTGGGAATAGGAGAACAAGTTTTCCAAATTGAAGCTCAGAAACACAAGAAATTACAACATGTTTTGCTAAAATGTCTTTAAAAATGGCTCATTTGATATTTTTAGAGCATAGGAGAAGACATGTGGTAAAGCCAGGGGAAAAAAATATTATAATTTTGTGTTTAAAACAGTGGTAAGATTTGGCATAAAGCATAAAGACATATTTATCATGACAAGTCAAAATGAACCCCATATTTTCAGTGTTTGTGTCACAAGTACACATAACGAGTTGATCTGGAAGTTAATGGCAGCAGTAGGAACGCACTATTTGCTCCAGAAAATATACAACAGAGGGAGAACCGATGGATCTAAGCAGTAAAGAGAAGCACTATAAAGGCTCCAGAGACACAGGGAGCTGGTGGGAGAGTCGTACATCTGCCTGACTGCGCCTTTGACAGGTCAAACTCCTGCGACAAGCTGGTTTCTCTGCTTGCGATTCAGAGAAACACTCTGCAAAACAGCTGAACAATCTCAGATTTCTCTGCGGTGGGGCTCCATTACTTCCTAATTACCAGCTGGAAGGGGGACAGGATGCATTTAATGATCTGGACTACCTGACTCCAAAAACACAAGACTGTCATAGTTTGATGGAAAATAACATTTTATATTTCGGGGTGAAGCTTATTTCATCCCAAATTGGAGGATTTTAAACAATACAAAAGCCCAAACCTAGCGGCTAGATGGCTTAGTGGGCTAAGTGTAGGGCTGGCACGCAGGAGCCTGGGTTTGATCCCTGGGGTGTCCACTGATCCCCATCCAGATTGGGTTCTTAGGCAAGACCCTTGACGCTGCTGCCTAACTGGGTCCCTGTGCCCTTCAAGTAGAGGGTTGTGTCAGGAAGGGCATCCGGCGTAAAAACTCTGCCAAATTACTGATGTGTCTATGGCGACGCCAAAAGGGATAAGCCGAAAGGTGAAGAAGAAGACAAAAGCTCAAACCGACACATTCTTATTCCTAATATAGAGGTTTGGTAAAGAACCCCTCAGTTCATTTTTGATGTTCTGGGTGTCCCCAACTCATTGTTTCGTGATGTGCCGTCTGTTTCTATTAAATCACCGGATGCTGTACCGGACGCAGACAGGTCCTCAGGACACGGGCGGTACCAGTACCCTAATCCTCCAGCAGCAATCGCAGCTGGCGGCTCTCTGTTTGCCGGCAGCCAACCCCTAGCGGGACAGTATCGAACTCCGCTACCCAGGGAGCGGCAGCCTGGGTGCTTGCAAAGCAGTCTAAGCTAGCTAGCGTAGTGGACTGATTGTTCCAGCTCCATGGGCTCTGTGACAGGCTGATGCCTTCATCCAACAGTAACTGGGACAGATCCGGCAACCCCACGTCTTTACATTAGATTAACATCGAAAGTTGACGCCTTTTCGATCAACAGTTACAACCAGTGTAAATGCAACCTGGTATTGGTACGTGTCCAGTACCATATCCATTACCAGTTTGCATCCCATACTGCATTCAATACTGCATTCGATACCGCATCTGGTACCGCGTCTGGTACAGAGGCACCGTGTTTGGTTTCCTTACACATCCATTACCATATCTGGTACAGAGGTACCTTGTTTGGTATAGGTATGCATCCGGTACCGTGTCTGGTACAGACCTTGTTTGGTATAGGTACGCATCCGGCACTGTGTCTGGTACAGACCTTGTTTGGTATAGGTACGCATCCGGTACCGTGTCTGGTACAGACCTTGTTTGGTATCCGGTACCGGTTTAAGGTACCGGTGCGTTAAAGGTCCGGTCATTGGGGAGCATTGCTTTAATTGTAAAAGCCACCATTTAAAAGAAAGACGAGTTGGGGACACCCAATTAATAAGAATGTGTTGATTATTGATTATGATTATTGTAGGAATATCCATGCTTCCTCTCTGTGATGTGTACCCTCAACTCCTACATTTATGATACATTTCAGCATCTGAATTTACTCTGAATGTATGGTTCATGGCCAGGAGTCTGCTGAAAAACTGGTAAGCACAGCCATGTTGCTAAAAATCTTATTAATATAAAAGCGGATTAATTAACTAAATTATAGCATCCTAAAGACGTTAGTTATAATAATCTATTAAATGAACAGATAAGAAATAGTTCTTAAAAAAAGTTACAAAAGCAGAGCTAGTTTACAATCAATGAAGTGGCTGGTTTAATGCTGGACAACTTCAACCTCAAACACAAAAGAAAAGTGGTGTTATTTTGTTTCTTTTTTTTTTTTTTTTTCTAATGTTTGTATAAAAATGTTTATTTTACAAACTAGAGATAAAAAAAAGGAATAGAATCCAAATTTAAAGTGAGTACAGATCATATAAGGTCTTCTTGTTTTTTTTTTTTGTTTTTTTTTTTTTATTATAAACATAACCTTTTAATGTTTGAGAAGATTATCTGTCATTAGGAGTTCCAAATCTTTTTGGGAAAAGTGTACCAAACTAAAAACCAGGTCGTTTCAGCGCCACTGTGAAAAAAAAAATCCTCATTGAAACCAAAGCAAATTGACCTTTTGACCTTTAGACCGTGTTTTTTTATGTAATAATAATGAATAAAGAAGACAAACCAATGTCTTTAAGCACTAATACTTTACGTTTTTGAAAACTGCTTTAAATAAAAAGCAATGCATTCTAGAGTAAGATCTGAGTGACAGAGTGATTTATTTTACATCTGGAGGGAGATGTAACCTTGGCAGGCTGCATGATAGTGCGGTGGTTGGAGCTGTCACCGAACAGCAAGGAGGTCCTGTATAAATCCTAGCTGTAAAGTTTGTGTTTTTCCAACCAGATGAGGCTTTACTCTGGACTTTTTCCCCCCAAATTTTAAATCCTACAGGTTGATCAGCATTTCTCACTTGTCCTTAACCCATAAGAACCCATGGTGACATCATTGTGACAGAAAAGTATCAGAAATGTCTTCTGTGGTCCACTTGTTGTGTGGTATATTCCACATACTTGTATTTTTAAAGACAAAAGGGTCCAAGAGTAAACTCATGTAAGGTTGTTGGTCTCTTTGTGAGACCATGGTTACAGTGGTATTGCATTCGGTTGGCTTTCACCCTATGCTAGCATTTACACAATCTGTTCAAATATCTGATTCT
>NC_050532.1:10217840-10218027 GCF_002922805.2 Oryzias melastigma | reverse complement strand
CTAGAGTAAGAGCTGAGTGACAGAGTGATTTATTTTACATCTGGAGGGAGATGTAACCTTGGCAGGCTGCATGATAGTGCGGTGGTTGGAGCTGTCACTGAACAGCAAGGAGGTCCTGTATAAATCCTAGCTGTAAAGTTTGTGTTTTTCCAACCAGATGAGGCTTTACTCTGGACTTTTTCCCCCC
>NC_050532.1:10212569-10217720 GCF_002922805.2 Oryzias melastigma | reverse complement strand
CTGCCGACCTCTTGGCCAGGTCACCCTTGAAAAAGAGATCCTGATCTCAACGGGTTTTTATCTGGTTAAATAAAGGTTACTACTACTGCTACTACTTACAGATATGATTATTTAACTGTTCCACTGTTTGGGGTTCCACAGGGCCCAATTCTAAGACCTCTTTTGTTCTCCTTGTATCCCCATTCTGACAAAACACAATTTCTGTTCGCTTTTATGCTGATGACAATCAGATATATTTTACAGATGAGAACAAGTTGTTCTGTCACACCACTTTTGTCTTGTTTACAAATCTGAATGACCCTGGGCTTTTTCAATGACAAAGAAACAGGGTTGACTGTGTGTGGCCCCTAATTTGATCTGGGTCCCCTGGTGCCACATTTAACCCTTCACGCCATATGTTACTAATTTGCAACACACCATTAAATCAAGTACTCCTTTTTATTTAGCCTCACTTTTAAAAGAAAAAAGCAGAATCATGAAAACAATCTGTTGTACCTGAGCAACAGTACTGCTTTTGCATCATATATCTCCTCAAGTAAAAGAAATGTGGTATGTAAAAACTACTCATAGGAATACAATTTAAGTACTTAAGTAAATGGAACTCGTTCATACCCACCTCTGATAGGGATCAAGGGCTTGCACATCAGGAAAATGCTTCTAGGTGAAGGCTATTTTGGTGCTTTGAATGGAGTGTTAAGTTACACCGCAGGTTTGCATCCTTATAGTGCATAATGTGAGGGGAATAAATAGGTTCTTGCTTCCCCAATGTAAATGAGCATGCCAATAACCTTTAAAACAGATGCAAAACTCAAGTTCAAATTTACCAGGAGACAAATCCCATTTGTATTTGGGAACAATAAAAATTATTATAAAATGCATCTGAATAGTCTTGGATTGAAAATTGAAAAATGCATTTTTGGTGTTCATAACATGTTTTTGTGGCATTTTTCTGGTGATGGAGGAGATATATGAAGAATATTCTGGTTCAGAACCAATTGGAGGCAAACGACCACCGAGGGGTCCATAACACCTTCTAACCAGGCCAGGACCACTTCAAAATGGGTCCAACATGGTGCTTTATGTATCCCACCCTCACATCCCAAGAGGAAGGCTAGAAGGATTAAGACAAGAACCTCCCCACCCCCACCCAACATCAAAGCAGATTCTAGAAGGCAGGCAGAGGTCACACACATGAAAGAAGGGCGTAAGGAGGAAGAAGAACACTGACTCCACCATCCCAGACTAGACGGTGTGGAACCCCCCCAGGTCATTATTTTGGTATTAATATAATGTGATAGAGAACGCCATAATGACAATGACTGCTTCCACTGGTCTTAAAAATAGACAAAACAGAGACAACAAATGTGTGTGTCTGGTCTGTAGCTGAAGCTGAGCTTGAGATTTTGACCAACATATAAAATTTAAAAATTGTTGAACAAAGCGCACAAAAAGTGTAGATCAGGGGTCTCAAACTGGCGGCCCCCAAATCAGTACTTTGCGGCCCCCACCTTAATATGAAAGTTCAATGTCTACTAAAAAATATATTCAGCATGTCCACACTTCTTCGATGATAGCTTTGCATTTTCTTTGTGATATTTCAGCTTGCTTTATGTTTAAAACTTTGCATTTGCTTTTGCCGTTCGATCGGGTCGTCATAAAAGTTCTCAGCCACAGTTTGCTATCGTCGTTAGCTCCTGTTGTTATACAGGACATGCAGAAGATATTGCTTAGTAGTACATAGACATGAGCAAATGTTCAATAAACTTGTTCAGTAAATATAGGCAATGGACAAAAGACATAGACGGTGGACGCAAAAACATATTTTTGGAACAAAAGGAACCCCATCCGGCCTAGCTAAAAGCAAACTTTGCCTTCAGTGACCCCAAGGGAAATTGAGTTTGAGACCCCTGGTTTAGATATACAGTTTAAACTTTGACAATATAAATTCCCACAGATGTAACACAAGAAAAAAAGCAACACAAAAAAAAATAAAATAAAATAAAAGCCAGTGTCTGTAGTGCCTCCTCATTTATCATGGAACTTGTGTTCCTAAAAATCCATGGAGGTTTTCCGGCTAAAAAACCCTTCACTGTACACTGTTCTCAGCCAGACATGAACATTTTCACACGTTTCTTTCTTTTTTAAACTCTCACAGTTCAAACTGTCCCAAAAAAATCATGTCCACTACAATAGAAAGAAACCAAATATGTGCTCATGATCAAAGACTTTATTTTATTCCTTAAGATAAAATAAAAATAAAATAAATTTGGTAAGATGAACGCATTCTGTACAGATTGGAGATTGCCAATTGCCAACAGCCAATCTGGGTGTAAACCACGTGACAATGAGTACCCGAAAGGTGAATCGCTGTATAACGAGGGAACACTGTATTGCCAAAATATTTCACTGGTTCCTTTTCTGGAGGAGCCAATTTTCCTATATCAACTGGACATAACTCCAAGTATCAGCTACACAATAAAAGCCCTGGTAGATTACACTATTTAGTCAGAGATGATGAAATCAAGTCAAAATGTAGCCAAGAGGGCTTTGATTTGTAGCACATGACAAGTGCAGATCTTTTAAGGGATCTAAAAAACAGTTTCTGGAAGGAAAGTCATCAAACCCTCATGTATGTGGAGGGGTGGGGGCGTTGCTTTACATCGGGCTAAGAGCATCAATAGATACTATGTTTTAGTGTGGAATGGGGCAGTGAAGTGTAGAGCTTTATTGATCTGATGGGTCTTCATTGCCTTCTCCATAATGCATCATGTTTTCACAATGAGATGAAAAACACCAACAAATGTAGCAACTGATGCAAAGGAGATGCTGTCTCTACTGTGGAAGTATCTTAAAAAATAATTGAGAGTACAAATACCATCTATGAAGCTAAGCTCTAAAGCCTTTTTCACGATATGAGGCATTCAGAATAGGAAACATGAAAACGATCAGGGCCGGATCCACCGGGGGGCAAGGGGGGATAACTGCCCCTCCAGCAAAGATATTTGGCCAAATTTTTAAGTCAGTATTAGTATAATTATTGACAAAGATTAAGAAATAGTCAATTCAAATTTATTTAAGAATTGCAAAAATATCAAAAGCAATATTTGTAAATGAAATCTTGAGACCCGCAACTATGTTGTGTATGCTTGGCTATTTGGGACATCACCACCCCAGCCTTAGCCAAAATCGGTTTCATTGCTATGGCAAGAGGAAAATCTTATTTTTGGAAAATTCATCAACCATAACAACACAATATTTCTGATCCCTTCATTTGGAATTTGCCACCCTGCCAAAGTTTCCTGTCCCCCTTATATAAGATGTTTTAGCTCTGCCACTGGTGTATACTTAGGTAGCGCTTTTCTACCTTGCTTTAAGGCCCAAGCGCTTTGTAGTCACAATTCCATTCACTCACACTTTCACACACTGACAGCGGCTCCAATGCTGAACACTGGTGCCAACCTATGACCACCAGGTACAATGTGGGGTTCAGTGTCTTGCCAAAGACACTTCAAAGGCAGGAACTGAACCTCCTATTGTCCAATTAGAACTTGACCGCTCCGACTGGACTGCTCTGATTCCAATTGTGCTTAATGACTTAAAGTACCTTTAGTTTCACTTAAGTTATACAGGGTACTAATATTTTTAACATACTGTATCTTGGGGTTGACTCGTCCATGTGGTGAATTTTCATACAAATATTTGAACAGAGAACAGCCTGGGAAGCTGGTAATTTGTTTAGATGCCAGTGAACCCACACTCTCCAAGGTTTCTGAAGGACATTCTCAGGTCAGTTCTGATGCAGAAAATTGCCTTCATGGCTTTGCATGGATTAGACAACCAGATCATAACCAGCTTTTCATGCTTGATCTCATTTCACGTTTAAAAAACGTTAGGAAACAAACCTTACCTGTAACGGTTTTACCAGCACATCGATGTCAGGAGCATGGCCTCCTGAAGCCATGTGACTCTGTGAGCAGCCAGAAGGTTGGGGGGTAAAGGACTTGTGAAGGAAGGGAGTAAACCTGAAGGAAAGTCGGCTAGCGTAGCGGGAACAAAACCAGTGGTTAAATGGATACCAGGCAGGGTGACATACTAAAAAAGTGGTGGAAAATGAAAAAACTGGGGGTGTACAGATGTGACAAGTAAAGGTCAAAGAAGGAGAAAATCAAACATGATGGGAAAAGGGTAGGGATCAAAAAAAAAAAGCAGGAACCTGGAGGAGGACTGGGATCAACCCTTCTCTTTCTCAGCTGGGGATCCAGGAAGCCTTTGGGATGGCATAACCTATGAGAAGGACCATAAATTTAGAATTAATGTGTAAATGTTTAATTCACAGAAGTTAACAAGTATGTAAACAATCCACTACAGTTTAAACTTCTGTCCTAAATGTACAAACTTTAACAAAATAAAAGATTCTGTTTATCATTTGAATGGAACTAACAATCAACAGGTTTTATGATGGTTTGAACACCTTGTGTGATTCAAAAACAGCAATTTTTGGGGGGTAAGTTGCTTCAGAATTTTTGATTTAACAACCTATCACATCTAAACTCATTATTTACAGCAAATTAAATGGAAATGATTGATAAAATTAGCCAGAAACAGGAGATTGTGACTGATTGACAACCTTTACAGCTATAACCACGGCTGTAGGGGAATCACATAGACCCATGACCCCTGACCTTCTTCAGGTCAGGGGTAGGTTAATTCCATCACACACTGGCCTGTACGGGTATGTATTTCCAGTTTACCTTAACTTTTGAGGGTGAAGTTTATCTTCATCCTCTGTAAATGATCTTTATTTGTTCACTAGATTTGTATCATTGTGCATATTGCAGAGATGAAAATTGGTCATGCCTGAATACACGTGAGAAAAGTTGAGGTCTTTTATTTGACAATTAAAATTAAAACCACAGAAGTACAAATTTAACTGTCCAAAGAACCCATAAATCCACGCTTCATTGAATTTCTTCACCTTCACATTGTGTCAACGCCATGGCCAGCACCTGTCATGGGCCCTCACAAATGCTTTGGTTTTACTAAACAGTCGGATTCTACTGGTCTGCACCAGGTACAAGTCAGCTGCTAGATACCAACCGAGGAAGCCCACCGGGGAGGTCCCCCACTGTGGACATCCGCGAGAAGGGCCCG
>NC_050532.1:10206297-10211957 GCF_002922805.2 Oryzias melastigma | reverse complement strand
GTAAGTTGCTTCAGGGTTTTTGATTTAACAACCTATCACATCTAAATTCATTATTTACAGCAAATTTAATGGAAATGATTGATAAAATTAGCCAGAAACAGGAGATTGTGACTGATTGACAACCTTTACAGCTATAACCATGGCTTTAGGGGAATCACATAGACCCCTTGACCCCTGACCTTCTTCAGGCCAGGGGTAGGTTAATGCCATCACACACTGGCCTGTACGGGTGTGTATTTCCAGTTTACCTTAACTTTCGAGGGTGAAGTTTATCTTCATCCTCTGTAAATGATCTTTATTTGTTCACTAGATTTGTACCATTGTGCATATTTCAGAGATGAAAATTGGTCATGCCTGAATACACGTGAGAAAAGTTGAGGTCTTTTATGTGACAATTTTCACTGATGTTTCACAAATTAACCACGTTAAAACCACAGAAATACAAATTAAACTGCCCAAAGAACTTATAAATCCACGCTTTATTGAATTTCTTCACCTTCACATTGTGCCAACGCCATGGCCAGCATCTGTCACGGGCCCTCACAATGTTTTGTTTTTACTAAACAGTCGGATTCTACTGGTCTGCACCAGGTACAAGTCAGCTGCTAGATACCAACCGAGGAAGTCCACCGGGGAAGTTCTTCACTGTGGACATCCGCGAGAAGGGCCCGATGCGTGTCTGGAGTCGCAAACATGCAAGAATATTTTTCTTACTAAATAATAATCTAGTACATACCTAAAGACTTGTGGGCCGATATTCTTTTTGATTGTCAAAATCAAAGGTAGGACTAGGTAAAGAAGCAAGTCAGGATGTTTAGCAATAAAAACACAAACACTATAGTGGATTGTGGAGAAGAAGGGCACTATTGGACTGAAGGTCTGGACCCTTAAAGCCATAGAGTCAACCATGACCTGTTCTGTTTACCAAAGTCACTAAAAGTAAACTGCAACACCATCTGTCCTGCTATTTTCTGTGTTTATGCTACGTGTTTAGTGATCTTGTGTCGTCATTTGTGCTGGGATCATTAACTGTGTTTGAACATAACTTGATTCTCATGCAACAGTGTTTCCATGAGCCCACAAATCCAAACAAATCCATGTCATGGATAAAAATATGGGATTCTGACTGAGACATCAGTGAAGAATTAGACAAAATTCAGTTTCCTTCAAACACTTGTCTAATTGTCTATGAGATCAGACGTTTATTTATTTACTGGTAAAAACGCTGAACTGTCGCTGTAAACATTTGATTTGTTGGAGGCACAATGAAGCAGCAAATAATAGTTTCAGAATCAGGACGACAGGATCTTGGATTTCAGAGTACACACTGACAGACGGGTTTTCATGGACAAAGCTGAGGGAAAGTGCAATATCGTGACTTGTAGATAAGCAGCACATTTCAGTTTTTTCTATGGAAAGTGTGGAAGGAATGAGTAGTGAGCTCTAAATTAAAAAAAAAGATTGAAAAGACAATTACAGCACATTATTTACTCTGGATCTGCATTTTTTCAACCATTGAAGGTTACATGATTTGCCTTGTGCATCCAATATGCCAATATTTTGAGCATGACTATGTTAAGACATTATTATTTTACATACATGTGTCCAAAGCTGAATGGAGGATGTTTTTAGGGTATCTTGAACATAAGGCTAACTCGGGGTCCGGGGTGTCCTGACCCTAACCCCAACCCAACCTTTAGAGCTTCTTAACCCTAACTCTAGGTCTGGGGCGTCCCTAACCCTAAACAAAATTAGTGCAGCCAAGGACACAATTCACCATCAGCCAAACATATTTCATCCTTCAAAATAAGTGCAAACAAGAAAAATGTTCAACACTGGTCACTCACATTTTAGAAGTTATCTGCCAATAATCCCATCCACATAAATATAGTAATATTACATAATTTAAACATGATTTCTATTCTCTACTGTGCAAGGAGCAATTCAAATAAAAAAGGTTTTTAACTAGGAAAAATTTGCAAACGTTTTGTTAAATATAAAAACATTTACTGGAAACATCCCATTAATTTTACTGTATTTAGCTGAAAGCAAGACGTCATAAAAGCTTTACATTTTGTACATATTTATCTATTTGTATTATATCGCAATTTTGCATCTACTTTGAAATAGATATTTAACACACATTCATGTGTTGAATTGATAATCATTTTCTATAATCACATGGTGTAGTGATTGGAAAATTTAAACACGTCATTGCGCAATTTCTCTCTGTACTGCACAGCTCAGATGATACAAATAGATTTAAAAATACAATAAAATGATGAAACTGTTTAAAGACTTCTTGTATCATAAATAAAGCTGTAAAAGTATTCTTTTTTTTAAGAGGTTGCCACGGCGAATCATCCGCCTCCATCTAACCCATCCACTTCTGTCACATCCACCACATTCACCTCATCCATCAACCTCTTGTTTGTCTCTTTCCTTGTAGCTCCAAACTTAGCATTTTGCTTTATTTATAATTTCATTCCTGATCCATTTACATTTTGCATCCATAAATCATGTCAGTGATGGATGGCATCATCGGGGTTAGAAAGGAACTTACACAGCAGCTGGGTTTCCTCTGGTGGAATGATCATCAGCCTGGAAGTGCTGCTCAAATCAATATTCACACTTTCACTCCAAGACTCCCTATTTGCAAAACACAGAGGCTGGAGGGTGTCGGGTAACCTGGGCTCCAGCTGGTTTCCAGGGAAACAAACCAGCCGCTTCTCGGAAGTTAGTTCAGTTTCCTCTCGTCAGCAGATGATTGCTGAGTCATTATCTCCCAGCATGACCCCTTTTTTTTGCATCCTCAGCTTTACTGTCACGTTTGATTAAAAATGTATGCATACATACATAAACACCAGTCTGCATCGATTTAGATTGCTGGTCTGCAAATACAAACCAGTGCAGCACAAATCGGCAACACAACAGCAACAACACAACAGCCTCCGCCTGCGCACAACGCAGCGGCGCATCCCTCCCAGCGAAGCTCCACACAGACGCTTCTCCTCACATCGGTGCAGATTTACACCTTTTTTCTCTTTGGTGATGCGTTCACTGCACGATCATAAGTCCATCCAGCCTGTGGCGCATTTGAGGACCCCACCTACCTGCAGGAAAAGGAGAACGAACCCACAGCGGGAGGAAAGGAGCAGAGATGCTGCGGTTAACCACGCAGAGGAGGACGGGGAAGGTCCACGCTCAGAGTGGAGACGCGGACACGCGCAGGATCCGCCAGGATGCTCCGAGGGACCACGTGACCGCGGACCTGCTGCTGGAAGCGCTGCTTCTTTAGTCCTGTTCACTGTTTCATATGTGATTTTAATAATATCTTAATTATTCTGTATGTCTTATGTTCTTGTTTTTTTTGAGGGAGGATGGTCGAGTCTGTAATAAAATTCTGTTCTATTTTATTTTTTCTATTCTAGCATTTTCTTGTCTATTTTGTTCAATTATATTCCATTACTCTATTTTTTTATTCAAAAAATATTTTCTATTCTTTTCTATTTTCTATTATATTCTGTTATTTATTTTTCTAATATATTGATTTTTTATTACATCCTATTGTTTCTATTCTATTTTTCTATTATATGTTATCATTTTTGTATTCCATCAAATGCTTTCTAAACTAGTCTATTTTTTTCTTTTATATTTCAAAAAGGTAAATTGCTATATAAATTATTTCACCCAAAAAATGTATAAAATATTTTAACCCTTTAACTACCCAACCAAGACAAATTTGATGTAAAAAATGATCTTTCTGACACTTATTGCCTCAAAGGAGTAATACACATTTTTTACACTGTAAAAAGTAAAACATTGGATTAAATAACATAATTACAATTGAAAAAAAAACTTTTTATCAGGTTAAATGTTTAAGTTCAGTAAACCATCAACTCAAAATTTAAAGTTTGATGAAAACTAATAATTTCAAATGGAACAAAACACAGAACTTTTCTGTTAATTGATCCAATGTTGCACTTATTGTGCTCAGCTGTTTAGTGGAGCCGGTAGTTAAAGGGTTAATTATTACCATTGTTTAAATGATAAACTACAACGAAGTAATAATTTATAAAACAGCTTGATTTTTTTTTCCATATTGTGCTACAAAAACAAGTTTATGGTTGTTAATTTTATATCTACATTTTCTTTTAAAGCCCACTTTAATGAAATTTGAATTTTTAGTGTTTCTTAACATGCTCATTTGGATTTTTTCTGATGATAGATGGCATGAATGAAGAAAATTCAGCTTAAATTTGCATTTTTTGAGCATTTCTTTATATTGTTGTTAATCAGGAGCAGACGAAAAAATTGAAAAAGATCATATTGGTGATGCAGAAAATATGATGGGCGGGGCCACAAACTGTTCGATGTATGGATCTAAACGACTCGATCCATGTGCATCTTACCTGTCCTCATCCATGTAGGTATCTGGTTCAAAACCATAAAAAGCTCTGATATTGCACGCCATTTTTGTTGCACTGCTAAAGTTAGGTTGGGGTGTGAGGGGCTGTAAGCTAGCAGGAGAGCCAAACAGAGAGCTCTCAGCAACGGGGACGGGAAAGGGGATGGGATCTGCACAAGGTTACGTCCACAACTCAGTGGCAATTTTTTTACTGAAATACCACCGCTCTACAGAAACTGAAAATGAAACAGGTTTTTTTTTTTTTTATTATTATTTTGCCAAAGAACGGTATAATCGTGCTTAAAAGACCACTAGGAACACTTTGAAACAGATCAGATGACTATAAAGGAACTAAAAAAGACTTAATGCTTTCCTTCTTTTGACTTAAGTCATAATTTACCACAAAGTAGGACTCATATCATAATAGATAGTATATATTTATGTGATATGACATTTTTTTGTTTATAATTTCAAAATAAAATTGTCCACACTTGTCACTTTTAGGAATTACTCATAAAAACACAGAACATAATACTTCAAAAGGCAAAATCTACTTCTCTACAATCTTCTCACTTTCCCACCCACCCTCTTTTTTCCCACAATGCCACCTCTCTGCAAACCGTGAATCAAATCGTGACAGTACACGCTGGCGCTTCTCTCATGTGTGACTACTGTTCAGTGCATTAACAGCTGGCGTGTAAGAAGAACTCTGCTGGGATGAGCTGTGCAGCATCACACTCTGCAGAGGTGAAACTACAGACCTTTGCATTGAGCATTATCCTGCAGAGACAGGACTCAGGTTTTATTAGCAATACAATCAGTGACAATTATCTATATTCAAGCAACAGATATATATAAGATTGCTGTGTAGTTTTTATAGCAAAGTTCCTGATCCAAATTCTAGTTGTGTCTTGATTTGGAGTGTGCGTTCCTGTGCATGCATGGATTTCCTGTAACAGTAAATAAATAAGATAATACGTAGATGAATAAGTTCTACAGTAATAATAGCTGTTGGGGAAAGGTGGATTTGTTTGAAGGACCACTTAATAACATTATAAACAGTGCCCTCTACTGGCCAGTTTAGGAAAAAAGGAAACAGAAAAATCATAAAAAAAAACGATTTTTGTGAATATGATTATGATATACATGTAAAAATAAGTAAAATAGTTATGTTATGCATAATTAGATGTGTTACGATTAATTCATGAATCGATTTCTACTCCTATGATCCAACCGGATAGATCTATCTGAG
>NC_050532.1:10206083-10206268 GCF_002922805.2 Oryzias melastigma | reverse complement strand
TTGTCATAAGATTTATGATTACCAGTAATGATATCATCATGTGTATACGGATGTATGTGTGGATATTAGATATGTTATGATTAATTCATGAATGGATTTCTACTCCTATGATCCAACCGGATAGATCTATCTGAGGCAGAATGGAATCAAATTGACCGTTTTATGTGAAAAAAACAACGGTGGGC
>NC_050532.1:10201580-10205534 GCF_002922805.2 Oryzias melastigma | reverse complement strand
GAAAAATCATAAAAAAACGATTTTTGTGAATATGATTATGATATACATGTAAAAATAAGTAAAATAGTTATGTTATGCATAATTCATATAATTTTGCATCCTTCCATTCCTTTTCAAGCAATTAGTTGAACCGTTTTTAACAAACTTCCCATTAGATTCAGTTTGTCATATCTATAAGATTTATGATTACCAGCAATGGTATCATCATGTGTATACGGATGTAGGTATGGATATTAGATGTGTTACGATTAATTCATGAATCGATTTCTACTCCTATGATCCAACCGGATAGATCTATCTGAGGCAGAATGGAATCAAATCGACTGTTTATGTGAAAAAAAACAACAGTGGGCTGAAGTTTTTAGGTCAGTGAATCGGATCGTTCAAAAGAAAAGTGAATGGAATCGTCAACCGTAGATATTGAATCCAATAATTTCTTAAATGAATCATTCCACTTCTAATGGATATGTATCTCTCGCACTTTAGACATTTTACTTTACAATAATATAATGATTAATAATCTTAAGTTCGATATACGTATATACATATATATCTCACTTTTTTGCCTTTTTTACTTTTACTTTAAATCAATTCCAGTATTTAAAACAGTGTTTTCATGTTTTTAATCCTGTTCAATATGTACTTGTATTTAAAAATGTATGACTAAAAAGTGAGACGAAAAGTGGAAATAAAACTGTCATACTTATTTACAAGTTGAAAAAAAACTTTAAGCACTTATTGTGTTTTAATTTAGTTTAAAAAAAGCAGTAAAGCATGCAGATCTAAAAACACGAAAGCATCTTAGGTTTACTCCACTAGAGGGTAGAAAAACTCAACATATGGAAAAAACAGTTTTCATCTGTAAAATGGAGTTCACAAAGACCCGCTTAACTTGGGGAAGCCTGAGGCCAAACTTAAAAACTAAATCTTCACTACTATAAAGAAATTATGAAGAATATTTGATATAATACAATATAAGAAATGAAAAAATCACTGTAAAAGACACTTTTGGGGTTTTTAATTGTGCTAAAATGTTATGCAAAACTAATGAAAATGTTCCCTCCATGTATATTTCCTCATTTCTCTTTCTGCTATTGCTAGTTTTTGTTGGATAAAATATCTAGCACCACTGGTATGTTTGGAATATGTGAAGTTATAAATAAAAGCATATTTAGTTTACTAACGTGAAGTTATGATGAGTAAAGATGCATGGAGTGTATGGACTGTTGTCTCCTACATTCATATATCTGCTCTCACTGATCTATTGTTATAGTAGCTATTTTAGCCTGTTAGCTAATCTCATTTCTATCATTTCTCTATGCCAGGTAGTAGAATTGAACTGAACTGAAAGGCCAAAATAATAATCTCTTAGCACCTTAGTTGCACCATTGCTTGTACTATGAAAAAGAGGGTCCAGAGGTTGCCTTAAGTTCCACTTATACCATCATTTGATCTGTTTTAAAAGCATTCTCAGTAGTTTTTAAAATTATGATTATTTTTAGCAAAAATCCCCAAAACCTGTGTTGTTTTCTTGGACATAGTTCCTGCAGAGCGGAAAAATATATGATAGAATTTCAGAATTTTTTAGAAATTCAGCTCTGAGTTGTGGGCGGGACTGTTCTCACGGAGCAACCCCGCCCCTCTTCCTCTCCTTTTTGTTTAGAGCTCTCCGTTTACATTCTGTTCACAACAATTTGACCAAAGAAATACTCAGAAATTTCTTCCATTATCAACAAAATACCACACAAACATGTTAAAAACACACATTTTCATCAAAGTGGGTCTTTAAGTTTAAAAGGTCAACAATATTTAATAGGTTGTGATTTTTTTATTTTTATTCTTTCACATGTGACACATCAAAGATGCCCTTTGAGCGTAGAGAATCGATTCATGTGACAAAATATTTGGTTGAAATGTTTGCAGTCTGGAAAACAGATGTTCCACTGGAGAGCTGACGGTGAAATGTTCAGAGAAGAAAGACAAACGGTTGTCGATTACACGCACAGGACAGAACCGTTCTGCTTGTATGGTAGTTGGAGCGCTCGCCCTGGATGTAATCACTCACTGAGGTTTTGGGTTTTTTTTCTTAATGTAACCTGTTTAAACTTTGTGGCTCAGAGGCAAATGATTGAAGGTTTTCCAAATAGAAATGGCTCTTCTGTTCTGCTGGAAATCTGCTTCACTCCTGGCAAGCAGAACAACAATCGTCTAAAGCTGCATGAAAACGCTGCTTTAGTTTAAGCTGATGTCTCTTGATATCAAAGGAAGAGAATATTTTCAGATTAAAAGCCGTATATGGATGTTTTGATATATGTCCATCACCTAACTAGATAAATAATTTCATGTTTTACAATAACTTTTAAGCTCATTTTGAATGCTTTTATTTTTTGTCTTCAACTTATTTTTTTATCTTCCAGTGTGTCTTGGAATTTTGTGGAATCAATTTATTTAATTTGTGCAATTATTTTATGCAAGTTCAATATGGATTATCCTGTGATAAGTCTCAAGATGTTCCCGAACCCAATCATAGAAAAATGATTAATTTACTCCTGAGCTATGTTCACATTTATTTATTATTTTATTCATCTTCATTTAACCAGGAAGTCCCCTTGAGATTAAAAGATCTTTTACAAAGGAGTCTTGGCCAAGAGGCAACCAAAAAAAACATAGATTCATAAATACAGTTAGAAAATAAAGCAGCACTTTATTTAAAAAAAGTTACAAAGAAAAGATGTGACGCACGTTCAAGAGTTTGAGTTTAACCTATAATGTTCACACTAGACAAACAAAGAGGGGCTTCTTCTTTATTTTGTTCTTCTTGTTCAATAGCTCATGTCCTACAATTGTAAGAGGTTTGCTGCAAAATGTCAAAGTGGTGAAAATCTCCCAAATTTTGTCTCCAGGCTTTTTCTTTCACAGCTTTATTCCGATAAATGAAACCTGGACACAAACCAAATTATTAATCTCTCCTCCATGATCAATGTATAAACAGTTGACACTTTTGTGAATTAAACGGCTTTGTACGTAAAGCCTGAAAAAGGTTGTAGAAAAACCGTATGTAGCAATGTGGGAATGTAAAAAATTTGCAGAGGCCTCGAAATGTGGGTTTACATAAACTTTCAATTGGAAGTGTTCGCTAAAATGCGTGTTGCTGAGGGTAATGTGAACAAAGCTTTACCCTTTAGCTTTGAGAACACAAAAATGTGATAATTTACTAAAATAAGCTGAAAATGAACCTGATTACAGTAAATATATATATTTATAGACTTACAATCATACAATATACACATTTATAGACCATATTCTAAGTGTTAATACACATTTGTATGTCAATAATGAATGTTTTTCCCTTTTTCATTTTTTTCAAATATTTTTTTTCAGTTCAAAAAGCGGATGGGGTGAAGAAAACGTAATTTAACATAATTTTGTTGGCATTTAATTTAAAATAAATAAATTAAGAGTTAAGTGTATTAAAAATAGACCGTATGAGAATAATGTGCCAATGAGTGTGGTCATTTTAATAAAAAAATGTTTTCTTATCAAACTAACCATTGTCAAACGTCCATGTTCCTTTGAGATGGAATATTTATCCTTTAAAGTATTTGTTGGTTCAGGCTTGGTAAGAAACCCTCATTTATCTTATTGTTTTTTATCAAAATACACAAATTGGGCACAAATATGACAATACAAGAAGAGCAACACACCACACTAGCTCCTTGATTTATATTTTTGTGTTCATTTCAGTTTAACTCCCACATAAACCCAAATTCAGATTTAGCAAACAAGTCCGACAGCCGGAAAGAGATTTTATAAACACTTTCAAACCATCCCAAACCCCCAAATGATGCTGTGTGTGATGTAGAAGTGCAGGATCATATCTCTGTAGGCTAAACAACAAGCTGAGTCACTAACCAGCGTGGCAGTGACTGATTCCTGGAATATTGTTGCACATAA
>NC_050532.1:10193056-10201543 GCF_002922805.2 Oryzias melastigma | reverse complement strand
TTGAGAAAATAGGAATTATCTGTGATGTTGGATAAATGTCAGATGCTGAAAAGGCAGCAACTCCCAAATTTGATACAAAAAAATAAAAATAAAAAACTCCCACCAAGCTCAGACTAGTGATGTTCAAAAGTGCTTCCTTTTTTCACCATTACATACCATCAGCTTTGCCATGCAGTGAGGTTCAGCAGAGAAACAGCCTCATGGGCGTACATTGATTCAGCATTCGCTGACAAAAACGCAGCCCAGGACCATGTATACGGTAGACGTGAAACAGGAACCCAAGCAGTGATGTCACTGTTGAGTTCTCATGTGGAGACAATCTGTGTCTTTCTCTTGTGTCAGTCCCTCCCTCTT
Source organism: Oryzias melastigma (assembly GCF_002922805.2). NCBI lineage: Eukaryota > Metazoa > Chordata > Actinopteri > Beloniformes > Adrianichthyidae > Oryzias > Oryzias melastigma. Next base: position 10,201,189 of record NC_050532.1, on the reverse strand, counting down.
TTATGGAACGTCTCAGTTTACATTCAGCAGGAAAAGGGTTCTAAAAAACGTGAGAGAAAATCGGATTTGCAGCCATTCTGTTACAACAAAGAGTCTGTTTGGAGGAATCGTGTTTATGACTTAGGGGATTAAAAAAAAAGAAAAAAAAGTGCAAGTGCCCAGTCTGGAAAAGTCTGGAAAGAGAAAAAAACAAAGCAAAGGGAACATTTAAAATAGCACTTATTGCAGAAAGGCTACAGACACTAAAGTGTTAAAACAAAGAATTTAATTTAGAATAAAGTCAAGAAGAAATAACTGAGAATTTAAATGAAATAAAGAAGGATTTGGAGAAGATCACGGAAAACTGCAGATAGCTCTGTTCCAATATATGAAAGACTTGGTGTTGTATAAACAAACAAACAAACCGCAATCATTCATTTCTCGTCCATGATTGATTTTTAAATGGTTGGCAATTCCATGAATTAAAAGAAACATTATCTATATGTCATTAACAAATCCCAGTCCCTAATCTTTCTTTCCCTAATTCTTTTTATTTTTAATTTATTGCGAGTTATTCAAGTTATAAACTGACCAATCAGTACAGACTTACCTCTGACTCGTCTCTCCTAATGTACCTCATAGTTCAGTCCGGCCTAATGAAATAAGTTCAAAAATAAACCATTCATTAGCTGCTTTGTCATTACACATTTGCACTAAAACTTTATCAAAAAAAACAAAATTTTGCAATTACACTGTTTCCATTATATCATAAATTACGTGAATAAACACAAACCAAATTATGTGATAAGTCATTCAAAAACACGGCGATGGATGTGAACAATACTTTGATTTACATCATCGATCAAAGGAGAGCTCAGCATCTTATTCAGGCCATGGAGCGACACGTCACATGGGAGGGGCTACGGATGAAGGGATTTTGGGAAACCGTGGTTGGTGATTTTACAGAGGAGCAGTTCCACACGAAACACTTTTGATGAGCTGTGTGATGCTGTGGGACCTCTAATGGTGCACAGCTGCACAGCGTAGGATCCCGTTGTTGGTCATGTGACTCATCTAATTTGAAAAAAAGTGTTTCCATTATAGTTTTGAGAAATATGTCAATTTTGAAATGCTTTAAAAACCACCTACTTCGAGGGTAAATTTTTTTTTTACGATAAATGCAAGTTTTTTTTTTGATAATTTGGTGTTTCATTTTGGCAAATTTACTATCCCAAATCCAATTTGCGTCATTTTATAGTCAATGGAAACACAACTAATGATAGTACTTTATTACTATCAACACTCTATTATTGTTTCATTTACAATAAAATGCATACACTCAACTCACACATGTTTTCTCTAATCGAGCATTTCCATGAAGTTCCTGAGCGTCCATATCTCTCCGAGGAGTTTTTGCAGCTAACAAGTCACTGCAGGTTTGCGATAAGTGCACTCCACGAACAATTGGCAAGGAAAGTAAACACATCATCATCATGGCCTTGAGTTACAAAAAGACAGTGTGCAGCCCGTCACGGCCTTCCCGACCTGTACCAACCACAGCCTGACATGAAGAGCCGTCATTACTCAGCTATCAGCTATTTGTTACAGTCCGTCCCCTTAGGGTGAGCTTTCCTTCATCTTTCCGTTCGGCAGCGACTTCCTACTTGGAGCTCTCTGTATACATGATGAGGAGTCTGCACAGGCTTGCAGCTGGCATGATGCAGAGGGCATTCCCAGTCAAACAGATACAATGCTGTTGTCAAAGGATTCAAGGGAGACTGAGGAGATAACATGCTGCAGTTTGAACCACTTTCTTTCTTTCTTTCTTTTGTGGGAAGGAGACTGACAAACGAGCCACAACTAAGAGGGAGAATCGAGTTTCACTTTTCTATGTTGTGTAACGAGATAAAATGTTGTGTGTTTGGATTGACTCATCACGTGATGGGTGTTTTAGTCCCACCTCTTCATCCTCGTTTTTCCCCCTCATTTTTTGGGTTTTCCTACTTGTTGTGTCACAAACTCGTCCTCGCTTTCCTCATGAAACGACATTAGTAACAGACAGGATGCTGTGTTGACACCATTTTTCCTCCCCGCATGTGTCGTTCTGAGACTCCTTTTCCAGATCCTCTATGCAGATTTTCTCCTCTTTTCCTTTAAGGCGATTAGACATCATGACTCACAGACCTCAAAGTGATAAATTACTGTGGTACATTCCAGTTTGAGCTGGAGGGGGGACCCCCACTCGCCAGACACACAGGGGTGCCTTTACACATCTGCAGAAGCAACTGGAATACGAGGGGTCGTGATTCTTTCCATCCTCGGTTGTGGAAAGAAAGAAAAAAGAAAAAGCCACATCCTAATAAAAGTATGACATCATAGGATCATTTTCTAGAAACAAACTCCTGCTTTAGTCTGATTGTTGAGAAGAAAGTCAAAAAGTATCTCGTACTCGCTCCAAGAGCAATTTGAAAAATCTACATCTATCCATAGATTTTTCCATATTCTTCTTCCTAAAGACTGCAGAACTCATCTGAACTCACCCTCAGAGCGCTGGAAGGGGAGATGGTTTTATTGCCCAACTCCACCAGGCCTGGACAGTTTCTGCCCCTGTATGCAGAACTGCTCCTCATTTGTGGTCACACGGGTTTGGAAGAAAACTTCAGCTATTACTCCAAGTTCTCCTCATTTACCAGTGCTGTTTCTAAATGGAAGCGCACTGATCACATTACTTCACTAAAACTTTGTGATCATTAGGAGTATTTTTGATTAAAAAAATGTAATTAACATAAGACTCTTTTATCATCTTTGCCCAAATTTCAAGCCCATGTGTTGATAATAAATTGCACTTCTGGAAAAATATTACTAAAGTGGTAAGAAACAGTCATTTTTATGCTTTTTTAAGAAAAAAATATACTCTTAGGTTGCTCTTTAGGTTCCCATTAATGAATAGTGATCACTTATCGATTCAATAAAAGCCAAAAACAGCTCCTCTAAAGCAGAGCTGCAAGGTTACATGATCTGGGACAGGGGTATGCAACCCGAGGCTCCGGAGCCACATGTGACTCTTCTAACCCTCATTATTGGCTCTCTGGGTGAAGATAGAAAGTAGCTTGAACTTTGAAAAGTTATGTAGTTAAAATCATTTTCATTTAGGTGTTCTAGGTTTATAAAGTTATGGCTGAGGTGTTCCTAGAACAGTGAGATAAACTGCTGACATCTGTGAAGTTTGAACTTATATTGTGAGTTTATTAGCTATACAGAAGGGAGCTGTTTAGAAAATATGGTTTTAGAAACTATTTCTTTTAAATGATAAACCAATGAAGGTGTTTCCCAAAGGTTAACATCAGTAGAAATTAGGGAAAAGGATGTTAGTGGGAAGATCCTATGAGACACAGGATGTCTTTTATTTTGAAAGGAAGTAAAAACTAATTTCACATTTAGAAAAAAAGACTTTTCCATCATCTACTTCATCTTGGGTTAATACTGGCTAGTCAGACAGAAATATTTGAATCCTCTGAATAATGTTTTGTGCAATTTGCACAGTTTTCCTCTAAGGGGCTGGACAAAACTATGAGCCAAAACACTCCTCTACACTTTATTAAGGGAGGACACTTCAAGGTCCACGTTTTCACACGTTTCTCTCCAGTTTAAACTCTCAAAGTTGTAGAAAAATCCATCACTGATAATAAAAGAAGCAAAAGATCTGTTTGTGGTCAAAGGTTTATGTAAGTTTGACAAACTGAAGACATCCTGCAGCTATTGATTGACCACGTCAGCAGCCAATCCTGAGAAATAAACACAATGTGAAATGTAAAATGTAAAAAAAATCATGCAAATTGCACTGACAAAAAATCTGTAAAAAAGCGAGGTAAGGTAAACCGTGATATAGTAAGCGAACAGTAAAAGTCAGTGATGTGCTTTACTTTGGTTTCTCATTGCTAAAATCTAAAGATTCTGTAAAAAGAACTGAACATGTAGATTAATAGCATTCATTGATATGTACGCAATGCAATCATGATGGGTTTGAGTTTAAAACTAGAAGTAAAACTAAAACTAAAACCTTTTTACAAGATCTGTTTGGGGATAAGACTAAACTTTTTCATTTGAACAGGTACATTAAAAAATAAATTCTTTAAGTGTTCTTAACTAGCTTTTTAGTTATGCTTGTGGGAAGTGAAGTATAGGTAATAGAAGTATAAGTATATGAGCATACATAGGGCTAATGAAAGTTGATTCTTTTCTATTCAACACGTCTGCATCTCATTTACTTTACCATTGTGTTAAATAAGCGTTTACTATGACCTGTCACCCACAGCATGTGCGTAAAAAAAAATTGTGTATGAACATTTTGGTTCTACAGGATCACCGAGTGGTCTACGATCTTGATTTTTCAAGTGGAACACCAGCATGCCCCGAACAATTTTTTTTGTCTGTAAACAGCCCATATCTATGTGACCTAACCAGTAAGTCAGGTGTTTTGTTTCAAACTGAATGGATAAAACCAGGTCCGGCCCTGGGCTGCATGGGCAAAAAGCAGGTTTGGCGCCCCCTACAGGGTCTGAAATTCACACATCCTAGCTGGGGCTACAACCAGATAACTTTTCCTTTGCAAGCAAGAAAGGGTGCTAGCTGACTGCACCACGGGTCAGCCAATATTGATGAGGAACGTTGGGGCATTTCAAATGTAAAGTTGTTGAAAACCACCAGATTGGTAGTTACATTCATCTTTTTCAACCAAAGTGCAGGTGGGAGTGAATTTGCAAGCAATTTTATATAAGAAAAACTGATGAACCTCTGCTTTGAGCTGGTGTTTCCTCTTTTTCCTTTTTTCATCCTTAAAGTTTTAAAGAAGCCTAACAGCGGCAACACAGCGTGCCCCTCTCCTCCCCCGACCCACCCTAGACAGGAGCAACAGAAAAGGAGGGGAACTACACTGCAGAGTTATTGATCACATCAAAATTTTGAGTTATTTGATGTACATTTTTTAAATATTATTATATTTTTTTACATAAAATAAGTGGTGCGTCAAACTGCTTAACATAAAAAAGAGAAGAAAAAAAAGCTAATACATCGTAATTTGGCGACCCCTCCAGCAGATGATGCCCTTGGCGGCCGCCTAGGTCGCCTGTCCCCAATCCTGGCCCTGGACAAAACAGTAACATGCTTTTAGTTTGACCAAACTAGGCTAAGAAAACAGAAAAGGATTTTAAATCTCCCTTATATTTATTGTGTTATTTTCAATCCCTGACAATTGGTGGTTTATGTTTTAGTGTAAAATGTAACTTTTAACATGAGAGTAATGGGAAATTGTTACTTTTTTGCAACCTGCCTCTGGTGGTCATTTGGGGAATTGCAACATTTTTGCTCTTCTGGGTTTGATTTTAAAAGCTTTAGTTTCAACTCGAATGACTTTCTGGCATGATTAGATATCAACCACATGTCACTGAACTCCATTTTAATGCATTGAGATGGGAATATTCCTTACATATAACAAGTAATAACTTTTTGTCCACCATTTCCCCCCTCTGTGCGCCTCTCAGCTCTCTTTTAAGTAAACAAATGTCTGAGTCCAACGCTCAAACGCAGGACTTCCATCCCCCTCAAAGATATCTGGCCAATGACTCATACTCAGTGGCCCCAGTACTCCTCACTTTTTCCACACAGTGCAAATCATTTCCCTACAGCATGTAAAAGCAAAGGCGTATGGGCGTTTGGTTCAGGGTACACTAATCCCCATCATCTTTCTCACTTTCACAGATCATTTTCTGGATTTTATTAATTAATAATAAAACCTGACACAGTTTTGAACTGTGACCTTTTTAAACCCTAAAAAACCTTTAAATTAAATGTCTCAATTTTGTGTGATTGTGAAATTATCAATAAGCAATATAAAAAAAAAACAATATTAAACATCAGAAGATGATAAATCAAAATACATAATAAAGATCTCCAAATAGAAAATATTCCCTCCTTGTATACTAGATGTATTCACTCCCATTTTATCTATGCCTCTTCAGAACCTTCTGAATCCCTTCTGGGGTCACAGCGGTACTGGAGTAAACCCAGCTGTTAGTTGAAGATGGAGGACACTCTAAACAGGTTCCCAGTCTGTTGCAGGACCTCAAACTCACGCACAACCAGAGAAAATTTAGACAAACCATTTATGAAGTGTGTTTTTTGGACGGTGGGAGGAAACTGGAGGGCCTCGAGAAAGCCCATACATGCACATGAACATGCCACCAGTTTCCCTTGGGATCCATAAAGTATATATCTATCTAAATCTATGCAAACTCCACACCCACAAAGGCCCAAGCTGGGAATTGAATCAGGACCTTCTCACTTTGAGGTGAAAGTGCTAACCACTACACCACTGTGCAGCCCTCACTCCTTTTACTTCCAAAATACTAAGAAAATCAATTTCTGACACTGCATGTACACTGGACGTGGTGTCAGTTTCAATGTTAAGTCAATGTACAGATGTGATCTGAAGTCCTGTGGCGTGATTTGGGCGTCGAGCAGCAGCACCATTTAGGCGGGATATGTGTAGCGTAGGGCTGCACGGTGGCGCAGTGGTTAGCGCTCTTGCCTCACAGCGAAAAGGCCCCGGTTCGACTCCCGGCTGGGACCTTTCTGTGTGGAGTTTGCATGTTCTCCCCGTGCATGCGTGGGTTTTCACCGGGGACTCCGGCTTCCTCCCACCGTCCAAAAACATGCTTCATAGGTTAATTGGTGACTCTAAATTGTCCCTAGGTATGAATGTGAGAGTGGATGTGTGTGCGATTGAGGCCCTGCGACAGACTGGCGACCTGTCCAGGGTGACCCCGCCTTCGCCTTCAGTAGCCGGGATAGGCTCCGGCACCCCGCGACCCCGAAAGGGAAGAAGCGGTCAAGAAGATGGATGGATGGATGGATGTGTAGCGTAAAGAGTTCAAAAATAGGAAGTTTGGCAACCAATCGAGGGACTCAGCTTTGGGCACATGACATTTTCAGTGACTCCGCGGGTAAAAAAAAAATAAAAAAAAATCCAATATGGCCACTAAATGTGGGGATTTTTGTCCTGAACTTCCATCCGTTTCCTTAACCCGCTGGAGCCGAGGGGTAGCTGGAGATTGTTCTGTCTACTGTTGGGCAGAGGCAAGTGGGATACACTGTGGACAAATTGCCAGGCTATGACAGAGCTGGAGCGATCCAGCTCGCTATGCTAGCCAGCCGCCCAGTGTAGAGAGATAGCTAGCTCCACTTCCCAGGGGCGCAGTTCCTGAGCAGCAGGACTTGCTATGCTGCTCTCTGGGGTTCCTCTGGTTTTCCATTCTAAACCAACTCTATGATTTCAAACTGATCACAATCACAATAAACAAAAGCTCCCCGTTTTAATAGCAATACAATCTTCAGCAGGTGTCAGTGACAGTTGGTGCTAAGCAATCCTTAACTCTGTTGATTATAATTTAAGCCATTGCTTGAGTATTTATTATGTAACTGGTCACCAATAATTAATCAATGTCAATTTGTTCATTATCATTTGTTTGAGAATTCAGAAATAGGTCATCATTATAAATAAATTAGTAATGATTGTTACTATTAATGAGTGTTATTATTAATATGTAATTTAGCAATTGGTTTCTAAACTGACTTTAATGCTGCGTTCTTATGAAAATCGAGTGTCTATATCAAGATGAACAAAGAAAAGCAGAACTAGCATTTTTCATTTTCTCCTGTAACTCACAAAGCTACTCCACTGCAGCCTGTTCGATCAAATGTGGACATGGACGAGTTCAGGTTACACAAGGTCTCACTTGTAATGAAAATACAAAACATAATAAATTCTCTCCACCAGGAAAGATTTTACAGGTAAATGAATTCTGATCTTGTGTAAATGGACATTTTGTAACATAGACGTGTGCTTTGTTCAGTCAAAGAATGTTTCTGCTGCAGGCTGTCTGTTATTGTCTTTAAGCTGCGAGCTTTGAGTTTCCTTTGGGTTTTTGTGAGGGGGGGGCTTTAAAATGAGTTTAACAGATGAGCCAAGATCATGAGAGTACTTGTTAGGAAGGAGGGGAAAGTCATCCCCACTTTGGCAGGCAGAGAGTGGAGGGAAGATGGTTGTACGAGTACAAATAGGAGACAGCTCAGGAGGTTTTTTTTTTTTTTTTTTTT
>NC_050532.1:10168945-10193045 GCF_002922805.2 Oryzias melastigma | reverse complement strand
AGTCAAGAATGGATTACATCACCCATGAGAGTTCTATTGATTTTCACTGTACCTTTCTTGTCCCCACAATGATTTAACTTCAATAAACTCTTTTTTGAGGTAATTTTCCTTATGGAAATCTGAAAAAAATACCATTAGTTTGTGGGTCAATGCAAAATTCTTGTTAAAAGAGCAAGTTACGGGTTATAGAGATTGTTCTCACTCTACTTCTGCTTGGTTTTTATTAACAGGAAAACACCTCTGTGGAGTTTTGGTTCAAAGCCTGTCAAAAAAAAGGCTTCCAATGCAAGAGACACAGCTTTAGAACAGTGAAATGGATTGAATAGGAATTAATGAGGTTTGTTTGCAATGCTTCAGCTCCAATCTGCCTTTTGGACATCTTGACCTATCAATAAAAAATGTCTTTTAATGGTTGGTTTTAATTTGACTCTACCAAATATTTAAATCATGATTATGAATTTAGTGGTTCCATCCACTAAATACTGACTAAGCCCGCAGATACTTCCGTCCTGGATGGTCATCAACTGTTGCTAAGACATTTTTAGGACACTTTCACTAGTGTCTATATGCTATGTACACACCAGACATGTGATGCGCATTCAATAATGTGCTGAACATGTTGAATTAGCATATAGTGTTCACACTGGGCTGTTAGTAGTTTATTTACTCACATTGGAAGAGGTTTTGTGCAAATTGTCAAAGCAGTGCAAATCTCGTGAATCTCGCTCCAGACTTTTTCTTTCATAGCTTTATTTAGATATCTGAAAGACTTAGTGTCATACAATTTAATCCGGGCACATACGGCAAATATAAATTTCTCATTCGCCAGTTTTTCGAACAAAAGGTTAGCACTTCCATGAATTGAAAAGGACTCAACCCATACATCACTACCAAATCTGAGTCCCTGATTGGTGAAAGTTCAATCGGTTAAATATACAAGGGTAAAGGAAGGGTGAGGTAGGTGAGACAGAGGCATACAGATTTTACTTTTTTTTTATGTCCTCCAAATCCTGTGGACAGCTCAAGGTATCAAGGTAAAGGTAAAAACTTTTTATTTAATCAATATGGGCTCCTTGTTATCCCTTTACAGTGTCTGTCCATTTTTTGACAACAATAACAGCCTGTATCTAGCCGTCAGGGCAGTTCCAATTAAGGCTTTACTAATAACTACAGTATTGCATAAGACTGCTGTACAACAGCTTTACATGTAGATCATAGAGCGTACAACTTATATTAGCCCTATGAGTACTTCACAATACACTTACCAAATCTAGAACAATTGTTCGTATATTCCTTTTAAACAAACCTCAAGGGAACTGCAAGACACACCTGCACTCCCCCTTAAGATGAGTATACATTTGACAAGCTTGTTTAGGAGGTACACTGAGAACCCCTCAGAGCTTGGTTTCCTATAAGCGATTAGCCTTGTCCCTGTTTGTAGTTGGCCATTTCAGCTGCTGATTTCACTCTTTCAGTTTTAGAAGGAATTCAAACTGGACATATTTAGTTTCTTTAAAGTGAACCAAAGTTTCTTTACCCTGATAAATAGGAAAAAAAAATTCAGTCTGAATACACCCAAGTGGACACTGGTCTGGGACCAGGAACCGCTCTCTGGCCCGTCTTTCAAGGTGGTCTCAGTTCATTTCCAGTTGGAATGAGCTCCAATTCGCACTTACCTTCCTCAGTCTGAACAGGCTCCTTGCTCTGAGTGGAACAACTGAACCAAAATGGCCACCGATGCCGTGGATTATGGGATACAAATGAGTAGCGGAACAATGACGAGACACAACTGATTGAAATGTGGTTGGCTGGCTCATTAAAAACAACTTTTACTGTGATATGCGTTGCTTCTCACACTGTTTTCCCAACAATCTATATGTCATAAACACAGCATACCATCTTAGTCGCCATCTTCTCAGCAATCACCAAGCAGCATACCGCCGCTCTACCAAAGCAGCAAAAGTAAGGGTTGTACCTGACGTTGATCCAGATGTTCAAAACTGGTCAGTGAGATATAAAATTTGGACAAGGTTTGCATCTCCATGATTTCTTTGTCTTGTTGCTTTGCCCTTCCCTTGCAATTCCTAGCCATTGACTGAAGAGATTTTTTTGTCACGTGGTTTTGATTACAAGAAACAGAAAAGTCATTTTGATTGCAGCCTGAATATAGACCAAACACAAGGTTCAGGACTCGGTCCAGACCAACAGTCTTTTCCAGAATGAATACACCCTTACACCCAGATCCTTTAACCATATGCACAGCTTGGAATGTAGATTTGCTTGTGAACTGACAGCTTTCCTCATTTTAGATCTCATCTCTCTTCACTTCGGCAGACAGGTACAGTCATGTGGATGCAGTTAGAATCTGCCTACCAGTCCCTTCTTTTGTTCTCTCCCCATCTGTAAATAAGACCTGGCTAAATTTAACTTTTCTCCACCTGAAGCAGGAGCTTATTACCAAGTCAAGAGAACAGTGCGAACTAAAAGCAGAGGTCTCAGACTTTAAGGGGCTGGTTCATTCCCCAGACACTTCACACTCACCAGTAAAAGGTCACGATTTTGTGAGGCAGACAGGCGTAGTTCATCTCCTAAAGAGACACTTGGAAAATTACATGTACGTCATCATTAAGGGAGCAAAAATAAACAACAAAAGTGATTAAAAAATGGAAAATTTAATGGAAAGTCCAAAACCATTGTACGTGGGAAATTTAGACAAATGCAGATGGTGATTAAAAATATTTTTTATGACTTTAGTCAATATTTTTCTCTTTTTTTTAAATGATATGACTTTTTTACAGAGCTTATTTTGCAGCAAAGTTATAGTGTGGAGTTATAATATGTCTGCAAAAGAAACATTGCTGCTGTTCTCTGTTGGTAAGTTCTCCATCCAAGTAGTTGTGCAACAGTTGCCGTGGATACATGATGCTACTGGGTTTCAAACCTCATAATGTGACTCTGTCTCCAGTATTTGGCTTAATTGTTCAGATGTAAAACTATAAAATATCGAGGTCCCTCACTATATTGTGGTTCATCTTTCGTGATTTCACAGATCATTTTTAGATTTTTTTTTTTAATGTACATTGTGTTCTGCGTCTTGAATGGCTTTAGACTACTGTCAGTCTTCTCTATACAGTGTCTCCTGTCCAGAATTTGTTCATTTTGCCAAATTTACATAAATCTTCAATTACAATCAGATCTTTGTTTTTTCATTCTGTAATATTGGACTTATTTTTCTATGAAGGTTTGAACTTTGAGAGTTTAAACAAGAGAGAAAAGTGTTAAAATGTTCATGTGTGACAGAAAAAAGTGTGTAGTGAGGAGTTTTACAACCTTAAAACATCTATAACAAATGTCAAAAATAAAGATGACTCTTCACATTTCATGTATGGTGAATTATTTTTAGAATTTTTCTTTTTAGAATGACGCAATAAAAAAGGGAATACTGTGTATCAGATAAAGATGGAAAGACGCCAGGAAGTGTGTGATTTTTGAGAAACAATCCTCTTGTTTATCTGATTTCTCATCATTTGATAATTGGTATCATCAGAGGAAGGACTGATGATCCTGTTTTTTTTTTCAATCATCTTCCACTCATCTGGGACTGGGTCATGGGCGCAGCAGTCTATGCAAAGATGTCCAGACTTCCCTTGTCCCGACCACTTTCTCCAGTTCCTTTTGGGGACCCAGATTCCTTCCCAGGGCAACCAAGTATATCTAGGTCTTCCCCTGGGCCTCTGCCTAGTGAGATGTATCCGTAACACCTCCCCAAGAGGCGTCCAGGATCCATACGGACCAGATGCCCGAGCCACCTCAACTGGATCCTCTCAATAAGGAGGAGTATTCTGTCCGAATGACCGAGCTTCTCACCCTTTCTTTAAGGGAGCGCCCAGCCACCATCCAGAGAAAGCTCATTTTGGCCTCTTTTATTTAGGACCTTGTTCTTTCAGTCATGGCCCTGAGCTCATGACCATAGGTGTGTACTGGATGAAGAAATTGAGAGCTTTGCTTTATTATTCAGCTCTCCCTCTGTCTTCACCACAACAGGCCGGCGCAGCGACCACATAAAAGGTCGCCGCACCAATCCACCAAACTACCTTTCTACAGTCGAGAACCATGGCCTCAGACTTGGCGATGCTGACCTTCAGATGTGTCCAGTCTGCCACAAACTGCCCCAATGCATGCTGGAGGTCCTGGTTCGATGATACCAACAGGACAACATCATCCGCAAAGATTAGAGACGAAATCTTGTGGTCTCCAAACCAGATCTCCTCTGCCCCCTGGCTGTGCGTAGAAATTCTGTCGAAATAGGTTACAAACAGAACTGCTGATAAAGGATAGCACTGCGAGAGTCCAATATGCACCAGGAACTGGTCCAACTTACTTCCAGCTAGTTTAGCCAAACTCCTTCTCTGGTCAAACAGAGACCGAAAAGCCCTCTGTATGAGAATCACCGGACCCCATACTCCAAGAGCACCCTCCACGGGACACCAAAGGGGACGCTGAACATTTTCAATCCGGTCCTTGAATTCATTGCAAACTGCACTCAACACTCAAGAAATCTGATATTTTACATGTTTGGAAATGGGCAAAATTTTGCATAACTGTTTACCCCGAAAACCTTTTGTGATCCAGCTTTGTGTTTAGTTTGAGACTGGCTGCACTCTATGCACACTGTTTAGTTTTAGTGGGCTCATCTTCTGATTGCTGGATCTGTCATTCTAGTTTTGGCATATACACTCATAGTTAACTGTCATCACTTGCCAGACTTTCTTTATTTACTCTTACCAGTCTTTTGTTTGTGCCTCATTCACTCCTTTTGATTCATATGTGGCAGAAGATGCATTTTCTTTCCTGTTGAATTGTTTCTTTTAATTGATCTTTCAGTTTTCTTTCAGTACTTCATCTTAATAGAGCACTCCATGTCCTTTCTTTTCCCCCAATACGATGGAAGCAATATTTATCACATGAACTACAATAATTGAAAATCCAGAGCTATTGTCTTGGGAGGATAATTTATACCAAAAAAAAGAAAAGGGGAAAAAACTCCAGGTTCTGTGTAAACTAACTGCTGAATGAGCTCTGAAAACCTTTGGCTGACAGTCTGTGACTTAGACACTGCTAATACTTTCCATTCTCCTTCAGTTTACTCCTAAACTACCAAAGAACACCTCATTTCCCCGTCTGTCACAACCATGTGATGCCTAAAGAGAAAAAAAAACAAAAAACAGCAGGATTGTGGTCCATCCGTTTGTTTAGAGACGGCAAACTACCAAAAGATTAATATTTAGGAGACCCTTTTCAGATCTGTTAAACACGGTGCAGCTGTGTCGGCTTTTATGTCAGCGTTCAAACGAAAGCTCTGTAATTACAAGTATTCTAACAAACACTTTTCTGCATTCATCAATTTGGATGGAGTATAATCTGAGAAAAAGACTATGATCTGGTTTGAGTGATTACATTATTTAAGAGAGCTGCTTTGGTTGGGACTCGTTTGATTCTGTAGGAGTCAACCTCATTAAAATGAAATAAATACAAAATAAATAGAAGACAAGAAAAAGGATCTAATACTCCAGGAGCATATGAAGACGTGAGGTGATGGATAATGTAGTCAAATGCGTATGCCAGTTCAAATGGTACCAGGCATACAGGCAAAGAAAATATTTACTTAACAAACACAAGCACAAAACCAAAAAGTTGACATAAAAATTACAATAAAGTGACATAATGACAAGAAAAGAGTTACCTAAAGCTGCAATGGCAGAATAAGTTATTTATAAAAACAATTAATGGGAAAAATGTACTTTTTGTTTTACTGAAATTAGGCCAGAACAGGTGAACAATGCCAAGAAAGTGAAAGAAATACCAACATGTTGAATAAAAAGATAAATGCTACACTGATTAAAACCTTGCTTACATTCACACCTGTATGCACTGCAATTTATTGGCTTAACATCAACCTAGACTTCTACATTTATAGCCACATGGTTCGTAATTGCCAAACTAACACATCTACGTATACTGGAGGGTTTTGGGGTTGCAAAGTCCCTTGATATTCGTGTCAATGGTATGCACCCATGCAGTTGAGAGCTAAGCACCGGTAGGATTAAAGGCACAAACTAAACTCGGTTGCCCAATTTTTCTGATTTCTAACAAGCACTAAGTGAGCACTCATCACATGCACAGTATTAATTGACTCCGTAAGCAGTGCATAGACCAGAGGTCACCAACCCTATTCGTCGAGGGCTAGCGTCTTGCTTGTTTTGCAGCTAACCTTGCTTCAGTAATAGCAGCTCACCTGGATCAGGTGTACTCAGTCAATCAGAGACAGGGCTGAGTCAATTCAGCTAATCAGTATCTACTGAAGCAGGGTTACCCCTCAAGGAACAGGGCTGTGACCCCTGGCGTAGGGTTTGGGGGGGTTGAAAAGAGAAAAGCCGTATGACGTGCCTTCTCGACGTTTTACCTCAAGTATGTAATCAAACATTCATGTGCGGCTGTCGTAACCAGAAGGCCATCAGAGGGAATAGCAAAGACCTTCGGCCGTAGCCATTTTATTTAAGCAAAGCGGTGTATTTGACACACGCATGTGGCACAACAGGACGCCGCCTTCGACAGGCGGATTTGAACGCGCTAGTATGGCGCTTTCGATGCGCTGTTTGTACACACTTGAACAACGCTTTTTATATTCGTCTTGGGACAACACAGTTTACATGTATTTACATGCTACTTTTAGAACGTGTGTTAAATTAGGCATTTTTCTTGGCCAAAACGCTTTGTTTTTAATGGTGCTTTTCCTGGCAATTATTGACGCCTTTGGCTCGCCACAGTTCGCAGCATGCCCGTAGGAAAAATTAACATAAATTTTTTGCTCTACAGGCTCACTAAGCAGTCTACATTGTTGATATTTTATGACAGGTTGCCCATTTTTTGTCCATAAAGATCCCATGTCCCCCGTAAAGTCAGTTGTGACTAAGGTTTTATGCTGACAGTACATTTTTACATTTCTGATCTGTAAACAAACGTTTTGCAGAGGACATCTAGTTTATACCTGTTTTGTCAAATTTCGACAATTACAAGCTTAAAAATAGGCTTTTACAATAGCATTAAGAAACAGCTTAAATATTCCTTTGCAAACATTAGTGAGTGGCGTCATGCAATTAATTCTAATTAAAACATTAAATGATTTCCAGCTCTAGAAAGGACTTAAACAGCTGATGAAATTGCATTTTCAAGTGCATCTTTGAAAGCAACAGTTATATAAAACCTATTCTTTCTTTAACAGGTCTGTAAAAAAAGAATTGTCAGTTAACTGTGAGTGCTGTTTGGTGTCCCAGAGCCTGCAGTAAAACCAAACTTTTATGATCTTGCTTTGGCGACAGCTCCAAACAAAAAACCCAACAAAGAACCCCCTTCAGCGGTCAAAGACGATTCCCCTTGTCTTATCCCAGCGTCTGTTAGTGTTAGTTTAGGATCAACAGATGGAGAAAGTCCCCCTAAGATCTTGTGAACATGGGTGTAGTTCTCTCTCAGCTACTAAAGCCTGTGAGGGGATGGATATGGGAGAGGGCTGACAAAAGGGGGAGGAAAATTAGGCTTGCCAGCATTCTTCTCAGTTAAAGCTGTAACTACAGAAAAAAAAAAAAAAAAAAACCTCTCGCAGTCTGGGGTGGGTCTGCTCGCTGCTTACAAGGAGAGGCACTCTTGCATTCATGGTGGTGTAGAGATAACCTGAGCACTTTTTTTCACCCCTTTTCCCCTTGGCTTTTGCACAGAAGGAGACTCATGTCATTGTTATAGACATGATGATCTCTCGGCATCGGAGGACTTTCTTTTTTCTGATTTCAACGTCTCTGGTTTTGATTGTTTCATGTCAGAACGTGACCACCGGTAAGTGATCCGCTGTTCCTTTGAGTTTGTTGGTTCAACCTTAGACACAGGAATGGATGTTTGGCTGATTTGATCAGAAACAATTTAACATAGGGCAACCTAGTTATGCTTAGCTTGTTTTATAACTCAATTTCTTACACTTTTTTGCTTCAACATCATAGTATGGTACAGTCTGTTCTCGTGCAGAGAAGATCATTGATCATTTGAGGACTTTCTGCCCCCAAAAAAGTCAGGAAAGCCTCCTAACATCTGTCAGTGATTGCAAGCAATGTCACCCCAGGGTGCTGAAAAGTACAGAGGAGGGGGAAATGACCACCTTTGCATTTCAGCTGCACTTCTCCAAACTCTTCAGAACATTTATTAGAAATTGCCACAACCATTTAACCCCCTCACCACGACAAGGAAAATGCTGCACATGTGCAAGGAAAAGAGTTTAGGAGTCTTGGAGGGTACACGGGCTGCATGCTAATGCGGGGCAGATGTGAGGACACATGAGAAGCTGTGATGCTGCTGGATTCTGAGTCACAGAAGGTGCAGACAGAGACATACAGAGCTGGAACACCTGAGCGCTCATGTTTGGCTTAGAACTCCTTTCCAACTTTTTTTCCTCCTCTTTTCCAGCTGCTGCATGTTTGATCTCAGGTGTCGTTTCAAGGTCTCTGCTGTTGATCTGAGCACTGACTAATAAAGCTGTAACAATCATTGAGGATATATATATGTATTTTTTATTTTTAGGCTGAGATTTTAAATTGCAGAGGTGTTGAAATTCCGTAGAGCACCACCATGTGGTAGTTCATGTATGGTCCCACTTATAGGTTAAAACTATACGTAGCAACATTTTGTTTTAAACTAACATAATCGACAAAACAAACTATAAATATACAGTCAGTTCCTTTGGAATTGGTTTTAATCATTAATTTTCCACTTTTTTGATCCTTTGATCTGATGACTTAGTTCTTTTTCCGTAATTGCTCGTGTCAAACAACACCCTAGCAGAATGATTTTCCATGGAACAGTCATGAATGAGATGACTGCCTTTCGACCAGACAACATTTATGGGAAAATGTGGGACAAGGGGAAAATGTTGTTCACCAGCATTTTCAGTAAAACGCGTCTGTGGCAGCTTCTTTTTTTTTTTTTTGGACACACATTGTTAATCCCTATTTTTTAATTACTGTTATTTTTGACACTATGGATTTTAATTTTTTTTTTTTTTTCAAAAACAACAGTATGGCTCATTATCCAGAGCGTTTTATAATTCTGGTTGTGCTTACTGATGTTGAAACAATTTTGCAAGATAAATAATAATCTGTAAAAATGTTTGTTTAGGTGTTAGTATGAATATGCTAATGTGGCTAACATGCTAACTATTTCAGAATTTTTTTTTAAGGTGTCAATAACAAGGTTTGGATATAATGTAGTCACAGTGAAGGTTGTTTTAAGTGGTATCAATCTGTTTTTTATGTGTTACTAACAAAGTTTGGAGTTGGCTTGGTCACGAAGATGTTTTTTTTTTAATTGTATCAGTCTATAATTCACATACCATAGCCACAGTAACATTTTTTTTTTTTTTTTGCAGCATCAGTCTATTTTTTTATTAGTCACCAACAAGTTCGGGAATAATCATAGTAACTTTCTTTTCGGTATCAGCCTGCTTTTCATGTTTGCAAGTTTGGGAGTTAGCATAGTCACAGTAGCTTAATGTTTTTTTTAGCAGTATCAACCTATTTTTTTAGATGTTGCTAATAAAAGTTTGGGAGTTAGTATAACAATAGAAACATTTGATTCAGTGGTATCACTCTGTTTTTTTGCGTTTTAAACAAGATTAGGAGTAACAAGTCTTGTGGATATGCTAATGTGGCTAATGCTTCTAACATAGCTAACGTATACCGTGTTACAAACAAGTGTGTGAATGTGTGTGTGAATGCGGGAATAGGTCTATGATTGTAAAGTGCTTTGGGGCTTTGAGAAAGGTAGAAAAGCGCTCTACAAGTATACAAGTATAGACCAAACAAGTTCTAGAGTTACTGTGAACGCAGTTGATAAAGTCTGACTGACTGATGGATTTATTTTTTTTTAATCTTTTGTCGTGAAATGCACTTACCGGTATATATTTTGGTGGGGCTTATATGACATAAGTTTAAAAAATTGACCATTCATTTTGGGAAGGAGGAGTATTTAAAAGAAACAAAATATTAAAAAAAAAAAAGTTTAATGACTTTGGTCACTCTTCCAAGTTTGGAACTTTTCTTTAACTTGATGTGTGGGTGATTGAAAAAATATTTCATACCTCATCAATATCCAATTTCTCAAGTTAGTGTATTTTTCAAGCAGCCATGTAAACAGGATAATACAATGTATCTGAAAGTGATATATACATGTAGATTTCTATCCAAAAAGCTGATGTTTCCAACCCTTTTTTCAAGTTATTTATTGCATAATTTTACATTTGCACAGGGTTGCAATCAGTATCCAGCAACCATTTTCTCAGCAACAACATGTTAGCCATTTTGCAGACATATTGGTTTTTATGTTAGCACAGCTAATGTTATGGTTGTGAGTGCTAATTCATACAAAGTACCAAGGATAAGTGTCACCAAACATATCATTTTTGAAGACGATTTGCTTAAGTCAGATTTTTCACAGTTATCCAATTTTTGTTGACAAGCAAACTGATTTACTTTTTAGGTCCTTTGGACAGGGAACAGAACAGAAAAATAATTTTAGAAGTCTAAAAATCTGCTGATAGTAAATGTTAAGCACTTCTTTCAGAATCCAGATTGGAGTCATATGCCTGCACATATGTAGAAGGCATGTTTGATGAAGAGAAAAAAAAAATCTGGCAATGAGATCAAATACATCACCCAAAGTTCACCAATAGATTAAGTGACGCCAGTTAGGATTGGTAAGGTAAAAGAGTGGACCATTGTCTGCATCACTAAAAATCTCTTCAATAAAAGGCCATTGACATTTTAACTTAGTGGGTGGAACTATGTGTATGTGTGTGAGAACAGTTTTTCCAGACACTGACGACTGTAAAAAGTATTAAAAGACTAAATGTTGTACCTTACAATGCATCAAAGAGCCTTTATAATCCGCCAACCCAAAACCAAAGAATTACATTGGTCCCGTGAAAAGGTTTTAATATTTATCAGAGCCAAACCTAACAGGCTGCACCATTTTACCCTCTTAAGAACCAAAAAGAAAGAAAAACTGGCATTCCAAATCATCAAACCAACATGAGGTCACCCTGTCTCCCAAATTGGTTCCAGTTGTTCTTGCCACATCACTAACATTGCAATAAATAGGCTGTTTTCTAGCGAAGCCGAAATGTCCAAACATGTGAATTCACCCGGGTCCACAGACGGCTTTGATTGAAAACACATGCTGCATTTTTGAGCTGTGACTAGAAAACACGCCTCCTTTCTACTAGACTTAAGAGGCTCCGGCTCTTGAATTGAGCTCGGTTCTAAGTGACACTCCTGATGGTGTTATCAGCCGGCCGGCTTGACACATTTGGGTTTGAACCTGTGAGGTCGCTGTGACGTAGAAAAGCGGGGGGTTGATACATTTTTTTATTCAGTTTGTGTTTGGAAGGATTGCTCCATGGGAACGGCTAATAAAACCAACTGTTGCAGTCAGCAAACAGAGGATCGGGGTGGGGGGATGACTTCCAGATGTTTACAAAAAAAAACTTTTGGCACTTTTTGGAAAGTGTTACAAAAAAACGGAGATTGCTGGAAGAGAAGGAAGTTGCACCGCAGATGTAAAACAAAATATGTCCTTGCTGCAGGACTCCTCTAGTAGAGACAAATGGGAAGCTTGCCAGCTGTTTTACTTAAACAGTTCTTAGGGGAGGTCTAATTGCCTGTAACGATACAAGTTCAAGCTAAACTAACTATTTGTTCAAACACTATGCAATTACTGCCCCTCCTGACAGGTCCTCTTGGGACACATTGGCACTTTTTCACCTGTCTGTTCTGTGATCATCTCCGTCTGGGAGCAAGACAAGACAAGTCCTGTCAACCAAAGGCTTCTATTGTCTCAATATCCTATTATTAAAACAAGGTGACAACACTTCCACTTGAACTCGTCTTAAGCTGTTCTCCTGTAGTTTAATTTTTTCCATCAGGGTCTTTAAAATTCATGAAGGAATACTTCCACAGCCATGTTATCCCTGTGTACCGGCTCGCATCATCTCAGCCTACCATAGCTTTGACAGTTTTGCTAAAGGAGTGCTGCTTCAATAAGTTTACTGGAAATCCCTGCTCTCTGGAGAGCATTTCAGTCACTCAGTCACCCACTGACGTAGGGATTGAGATTTGGTTGTGTGTTGGAGGTGAATTATTAGGGTAACAATGCAGGCCAACTTTTGAGTGTCAACGATCCATCCACTAACTTGATGTCAGTAGGTTGTATTGGAGTTATTGAAATTTCTCAAACCACTTTCTTCTTGTTCAGATAAGGCTGAAGGGTGCCGAAGACAAAAGGCTGGAGAAATCCCAAATCATTCACCAAAGGACAAGAGAGCAGAAGCTTCAAGTTGCCTTTTGAGCAAGTCAAAAGTCTGAATGAAGACGTAGGCTTAATACTAGACCTCGAGGGCTAGTGTGGTATATGTATTGCAACTAACCTATCATGGAAGTTCCTTATGGGCTACACACCTGATCCAGGTAGTCCACAGCAGATAAGACAGGAATTCTTACACCAGTCCTTAAAGCGTGGAGTTTGACACCCCTGCACTTGGCAGTCGAAGGTTACCGGCTAGTGGGTTGTGGCTGGAGTGACTGGTCTTAAACACAGCTAAGTGTGGCCTACCCGCCCATAGTTACAGCCTCTTGGGTGGAACAGAAAAAAATCCAGCAGATCAACAACAGAATAAAAAAGGACAGACCGACAAGGCCAGGCAGGAAGAGGAAACTGTCAACTCATGACATGATACATTGATTTGGCAAAAATGATTTTTTTTTAGCAGCATGTCATGAGTTGGCAGTTTCCTCTCCCTCCCTGCTCTAGTCGGCCTATCCTTTTATGTGCTTTTGCAAAACTACAACAGTTCCAAACAAATGCAACTTTTTAACACCGGAGATGTTGCTGGCAGAGCCTGAATAACATAGACTCTTCATATGCTGCAACTCTCCATCTACATTCTCAAAGTGAATCAGTTGCAGCTTTTCATATTGCCTTTGTACTGATATACAACACACTGCTAACATCAAGTGTTAAATATAAACGCAAAGGCACTTTTGTCTCCTTCAGAATCCACTGGATTACGTTAATTGTGTAAACGATTGAAGATTTACGGTAGTCGAAACAATGTCAACATTGTAGCTTAAGGGTCAACCACCATCCTGACATTTACTCATACAGGATGCACAATCTACTTTAGGCTGTAACCTTCACTAATGAAATGATGAATCACAGTAAACCTCAAAGTTATCGCTAGAACTGATACAAAAGTATTTGAGCCTGATTTGCATTTAAAGAGGTTCAACTTGCTTTAATCGTGGTTGTCTTTTAAATAAACTGGGCCCATTTTTCTTAGTCAGCTGTCTTCGGAAGCTAAAAATAACTTCACCGCAGTTCTGTTACCTCTTAAAGTGGATATCACAGCCTCAGCCATTTTGCAGCTTTATCTATTTGTTCTTCCACTTCATCTTGCAGATCTCAGGGCTTGCAAAACGGTCCCTTCCATTAGTTCTAAGAAGCAACTATTGTTGCTTTAGTCAAACATTATCTCTTTACAATTAAACAATTAAAGACTAATATTTTCCATCCTGAAATTCCAGAATAAACAAACATGGTACTTGTAAGACGTTAGCCGGCGTACAATGAGGTTTGGTGGTTCAGTCACTGTTGACACAGCTGGTTTGAGTTGTTCCTGGCAGATCGGGGCACTTTTTGCCCTCTGGATCTTATTCTCTGTGCTGGCAGGTTTCAGGGTAATTCAGAACTCCCTGTGAACATGTACCTAATCTGTCTCACGGTGACTATTTCAAAGGCTGCTGTAATTGCTTCCAATCGCCTTGTTTCAAGGTGTGTAATACTCTGTGTGGGATGAACTGCTCAGGGTCAAGTGGTGATGCAGCAAAGTCTCATTGAGCTGACTGAGTAGATTTTCTGACACGTGAACAACCTTTAGCTCCACTGTAGAAGCATTATCCCAAAGCTATGCAGATGCTCTTTTGTATTCAAATCACTTGAAAATGTTTTGTTGAAAGCTCATGATTCGGTGAGATCAAAAGATTGCTTCAAAGCGCTGCACTTATTTGTGTCAAAACGCCACAGAACGGTGGCAGACGGCCATAATTGCATGTTGCTGGTTGACCTAAATTCTACGTTGTATAGCTGGGTTGGGTTTATTACCACTGTGCCGAGCCACATTGGTGTTGGTGGGTGACAGAGGTTAACAGTGTGGTCTCAGACATGTCAAACCTCGTCATAGCCACTGGTTTACACAGCATGGACATTTATTTTAAAGCGGTGGAACATCTTAAAAAGGGTTTTTAGGGCAATTTGGTTGTTCTGAAGCAGAAGGGATACAGTTTTTGTATAGATAAATTAATATAGAATTAATTCCTCTTGTTCATTAAGAACTAATAATTAACTTATGTTGGTTATCTAAGATTGAAAACTTCATTTGTGGCTAAAATAGCTTGTTTTTACAAAAAACAATGTCAGAACATGGGTTTTGTTGGTTTTTAAAATAGTTTTGATAGTCATGTTTGCTATAGCAGGCTAGACTTCCTTTAGCTTTTGAGACACTATAGTCTAGTTTTTATGTTTTAAAATGGTAGTTCTTCTTGAAGCTATTTGTGTCTCCTAACAGAATTAATCCACTGTTTTTTTCGGCATTTCAACCCTACAATCCTACAGAAAATTGTATTTTTGGAGTTTTTAACATGTTCTTATGGCATTTTTTTACATGATAGAGGGCATATATCAAGAAAATTAAGATTTAAATTGTATTTCTGTGTATTTCTTTATTTAAATTGTTGTGAAACAGGAGCAGACAAAACATTTTGTGCGAAAAATGTTGTAAAAGTGGCATGGAAGCCCCAATCGATGGGTCAAAAGCTCCCTGCTGATTCTGACACATTACTAGGCTCCATCTGGCTTAAATGTGTACGGCTGGACAAATTAAATTTTGCTCGCCATTTTTGAGGGCTAGCAGAAGAGCACGTACACAGATGGGTGATGGGAAATTGGGACGGGGTTGCTCTGGATCAGTAGTCCCACCACAACTCAGAAGTGAATTTTTAATTAACTAGTGCCACTCTGCAGAAACTATATCATGGAAAATTACAGCTTTTTTTTTTTTTTGACTAAGAAAAACAGCAATCATAATTAAAATACCATTGGGAACCCTTTTACAACAAATCAAAAGATGATCGGAGTGGGTCTTTAGCATCAAAAGAGAACTGGATACTCAACTGATGTGTGAACATTTTTCCAATCTAATTGTTCTATTTTGGTTAATCAATGAGATGTGTATCCTGAGTTTTATGTTCTTTCTCTGCCCAAGAGGAAGAGATCATCCATGCAATCTGTCATCTTGACCCGGTCTTGCCATTCCGCTGAAACTCAAAAAAAGAAGTGCTGCATTGTGGGTGTTTCTGTTTTTGGATCATTCTCTGAAGTCATGGTTGTGTGTGAAACATTTCCAAGATCTGCACAGAAGCTCTTGCATTTCCAAGTTACTGTCAAACTGTATATTGACTAAGATCTTATTTGAACTCATAGCAGCCTGTTGTCTCTTTTTAACATTTGACATAACATTTTAAATAAAATGTAAAAAAAAAATCCACCCCTTTAAAACAATGAAAACTGACTTTTCTGTAACTACATGGCTGCAGTATTTTAGGACAATGCTGGGTCTGTGCTGCTACCCACTACCTGAAATGTCCAGTCAGCGTTCCCAAGCAGACGTGTCTCACATTAAACCATACCAATGAGATGTGGAAATGTCTGCTTTTGCCCCGATGACTCATGGACACCAGTAACCTAGAACTCTTCTGCAGACCAGGCCAGAGAAAGTGAAGGAAAGTTGAGTTAGGTTATAGTTTCATTGGTCATCAAATGGCGTCAGGGCTTCAGTTCTTCAGAAGTAGATTAAAAAATAAAAATAATTAATATATATATATATATATATATATATATATATATATATATATATACATATATATACACACACACAATTATAAATACAAATAAATAAAAAGAAGTAGCTTTGTTTTTGTCAGAAAACATATGGATCCAGGACTCTAATTTAAAGTTTGCATCCTGACCTTCATAAAACGTAAATGTGAATTTGATGGTCAGTCTTCTGAAATAAGGATTAAAAAACCTTTTCATTTCTGTCTGCCTCTGTTTTTGTCAGATGTAATGTAGCCCTTCCAAATTCCTGTTTACGCAGCTTGAACTAAGTTGTGTTTTATGTCAATCTGTATTTACTATATCTAACACACAAAAAGCTATAAGTACCGGCTTCACAAACGCAGCGCTCTTTGATGTCATGCTTCGCCTGCAGACTTTTCATTCACACAACTTTGTATTTAAAGGGTCAGTTTTGAGGTTGTCTTGTTCTTAGAAAGTTATTTCATCTTGTAAAGGTTGATGTATCAGTCATGTAAACGTTCCTTACGTTGTTTCATCTTTCTTTGCTGTAAAGTCTTCTTTTTCCTTGTTATAAGACAAGGAACAAATATTTATGAACTTTTTTTTGGCTGGATGTTAATGCTGTTGATGGTCCGCTCTTTGATGTCTGGATAGAACAGTAGACCAGGTGGATTCACTCTAAGAGGAAGGCCATACATCACTGTGGAAAGAACAGAGGACTGGGAAGATAAAAAAGGGTTTGGAAGAAACATCAAAAGAAAGAGTAACATAAATAGAAAAAAGAACAATGAAAAAAAGAGCCAGCAAAAGGTGTGAATGATGATGACAGAGAGGAAAACCAAGCGGATTGTTTAGGATGTGTTAAGATGGACAGTAAAACCCCAGCGAAGGAAGTTATTTTGAAAATGGAATTTCCTCTGGAGCTGCATGGGTTTTAGGTCTGGCTGTTAAGGACTAATGTGATTTATTGTCCAAAGAGAAAACAGACCCAAAAGCAAAACAGTGTTTTAGCTAAAAACCCTAAAACTGGGGATTTATGCCTGTTCCACACACTCAGTGTCTAAATTATATAGTTCAGACCAATCAAAGGTGTGTGAATTCACAACATTCTCTGCTTAAACTGCAGCAATATGTTATGATCAGGACGTCTTTAAGCTCCTAGAAAACAACTATTCTTATGGCAAAAAAAAGAGCTGTTAAACAATCTGGCAGAGTGGTGGGCACTGGTATTCTGGATGGCATCACAGGGACAGTGAGAATGTATTTTATTGCCGGATAGGGGTCACAAGGGCATCAGTGGGAAATATTGCTGTCATGCTTTTCTTGTTTGAGACATCATTTTTCTGTGAACATGTGTGAGTGAGTGTCTGTGTAAAAGAGAGGGAACAGTTTGTTCTAAATGGATTTAACTGCAACAGAGCTGGATTTTAGGCCACGGTGTTCTGTTTTACTGCGTCATGTGGAATTTAGTCTGAGATGCCAGTAATGGAATTCACATTAATATATATATATATATATATATATATATATATATATATATATATTAGTGTAGTGCTGTCAATTGATTAAAAAAAATAATCTGATTAATCGCAATGTTTTACTAGGTAAATTTTATATGACTTAATGCAGCTTTTGAACAAAAACAGGCCAGAGAGAAAATTTGTCCTTAATTTTAATAAAGTTAATGTATTCATTTTCCAAACCCTTTCTGTCCCAGTCAAGGTCACGGGGCTGCCAGACCCTAAAAATGCACTCACACAAAATGTCATTTTTGCGGCGAAGGCGGACAATTTTAATGTTAACTCAATGGTACAGACACAAATTGAAGCAATCTGAAGTCCCGCGGCGCAATTTGAGTGATGTGCTCAATGCCGCGGTCTGGAGTGCCGCTCAATTTGACCAGTGGGCTGCGAATTCGTCACGTAGCAAAAGAGGGGCAGGCCACATGAATTTGTTGCGTGAATCCCGTTTGGTGTGAATGCTCCTTAACCCAGTCACTCCTGGGCGAAGGCAGGATACACCCTGAACAGGTGGCTAGTTTGTCACATGGCCCTAAACATCCATACACACTTGTATTCACACCTATTTTTAAAGTGTTAACTCAGATATCCCTGAAGTTTAATTTTTGTGCATAAAACACATCAACAGTAAGATAAGCAAAACTCTGAAGATTTTAAGTTTGCAGTATTACGCCAAGAAAACAGTCACAAGAAACACACATTGTGTTTCTGCACTTTAAATAAACTTATACTATGATCCCGGTTAATACCTGATTTTGATTGGCTGCTGGGTGTAAATACACACCTAAAAAAGAAGTTCCGATCAGCCCAAATGTTCTATATCACTGCGTAAGTTTCTTTAAAACATTTTTTTGCTTCATCTTGATGGACAAAAACAAGCAGTAGGAGGTCAACTTTTTCTCTGAACTAATGCTATATTTAACCTATTGTGACGATCGACATATATATGTCTTTCCTCTGCCACTGCAGTCGATGCTCAGCCACGCGTGACAATGGGCCTCTCTACATGCCAAATAGTCCACTTTTTGTGACTAAGCGATCTAAACTGAAACAATAACAAGAATAAAGTACTAAAAGTTGATTGAATATTTATTACTTTTGTATGTGACCATGGAATAAGTGGGATAATGCCCAACAAAGTGTGTATCATCAGAAATTAACGCTGAAGTAGAGGCCTGAACTGTCCAACTTGAAGCGGAAGACGGTTGCTTCGCAAAGTGTCATTTAAAAGATTGCTTAAAAAATGAATGCATTATTTATTAAGACTTTCATTTTTTTTAATTAATCACAAGCGTAAATGTTTACAACCTTTATATATATATATATATATATATATAATTTATATACTATTTGTGGTGTGGTCAGTGGACTCACTTGGTTAAACTGTGGAACTCTTGCTAGTGTCTGTCTTTACTATTCACATGAAAAGGATATATTATATCATCTATCCATGAAGATACATTTATCAAATCTGAGTGATCCTTATAGACATAGTGGATGGATATCATCAAGATCTCCTATAGCATTCTAAGTCGCCTAAAATAAGTGGGAGTTTGATCCATGCAAGATGCTAACTTGAAAAAAGTTGAGTTTAAACATCCTTTCACAGAGACTGGTGAGACATGGAGGAAAAGTCCACATAGTTTTTATACGGAAAATAAAAAAGAAGGGGTTATGAGAAAGTACAGACTGATGCGAAGGAAAAAGTGTGGGGTTTAAAGAGGAGCCTCCGGCAGCCATTTGGTTTGAGGACAGGATGCAGCAGCCCTAAAATGTTAAAGCTCTGAGGTCAGACAAAATGTGGAGGCAATCGTTTCTCTTTCTTGCCTTCAAGGTTGTTCCTAATCACGAATACAGCGTTTCTCGTAAAGGTCTTCGCACTGAAAGAATTATAATCTTGAAGCACCTGTGATGGATAAACGTTTGCTTGAAAAGTGAAGATTTCATAGCCGTCAGATTGTGACCAAATGTTAAACTGTGGAAACTTTAGATACGTGGTAAATATTTATGCATAGTGCACATTTTTAAATTAAATCCATGATTAAAACCAAAGTCTGACGTGTTTAAAAGTGAAAGCCAATTTATTGTAGACATGGCTGAAATCCACATTTTGGGCCTTCATAAACAATTCAAATTTACATTTTATATTTCAACCTCCACCTTTTGAAAAAAAAAAAAACCTTATAGAGAGAAAGGGCAGAAATTAGATGACTTTTTGAACACTAACATTTTCAACTACGCTTAAAAAAAATTGAAAGCTCACTTCAAAAACTGGTTACAATTTTTAAGCCAAGCAAATCTTTTCCAGCAGGAGGACATATACTTACTTTGGGTACTGGGATTTTAAATTATTATGTTTTGTTTGGGAAAAAACATTTATATTTTATTGAATTTGAATGTGTAGTCACCACAAAACCCCTTAAACTCAAAACATATGGTATTATTTCGTTTTAAACTCTTCAGAAGAATTGCTAAATATCACTTCCATGGTGATGATTTGCTTTAATGCAGTTCTATTGACCTACGAAGGAACCATGAAGACTTTTTGTCTTTAATTGTCACTATGAAAATAAGAGTTTGTAGTATCATATTTATGTTTTTCTCCCAACTTTTTTTTTTTAGTAGCATAAAAGGGTATGCATAAACACATTTCTGGTTTGAATTTGACTATTATTTGACTTTTATTTGGAACTTACATGCTATTTTGTGAAATAAAGAATAAATCTACTTTACTACTGACAGAACTGTATTTACCCAGGCCAGGGACTGGCACAGGGAGACCCAGACTTAAGGGCCTCCCCCTCTTGTGGCTACGTGGTTAGGCAGTAGCGTGAAGAGTCTTGCCTAAGGACCTACAATGGAATAAGCTAATTGCGCCCATAATTTCCCCTTTGCCAGTCTTGTACTTAACCAACTTCTAAATGTTTATGCCAGCAAAAATCTTACCTTGAGAACCTGTGGCCTCCCTAAATATATATATATATATATATATATATATATATATATATATATATATATATATATATATATATATATATATTAAAGGTCAGAGTTGATAAGTATTTCTGATCAAACTCTAGAAAAAGGCTTTAAAAAGGAGTGCATGTGCAGAAAAGAAGCTGAGTGAAATGTTATCATCTTTCTATGTTTTATCAGGCAGCTAGTGTTGGACTCTCTCTGTGTATCTAGACTCCACAGTTTATTCTCTCCCATCTGGTTGTGTGCTCGGTTGATGTCAAACTGCAGGGCGCTCTGACCTTTTGTGTATGCTAGCTGTCTGCTCTGGACAATTGGAATGTTAAACTTTAGCGTCTACCCATGTCGGCTGCCTGATCCAAAAAGGAGCCAACTCAAATGTTGGCATTAAACTCTGTACTACTCATTTCTAAGACTTATTTATTCATTGCATTTATTTAAAAATGTAAATGAAGCAGAAAAAAGTACATATGGATTTTGTTTTTATGCTTTTACTCCTTGAGCACTAAAATCCTCAAATGGAACCATTATTCTTTGTATCCACATAGCCAATGTATTTTTAAGGTACCTCACACAATCAACACATCCAACTGTCCTGTTATAATTCTGACCATGATAATCTAACTCTGTCCGATCATTGAAATAGCCTACATTTCCCTAGAGGAAGTTTAGTGGTACCTACAAGTTTAGGGGTTTGGAATTGACTCACCTTATTCTCTGCAGGAGTGATATAAGCATCAGTTTCTTTAGCTTTAATGGATACATTAAAAAAGAAAAAGAAAAAATTGCTAAGAAAGAAAGTAATTTCAATTGCATTAGAGCGTAAAAAATAGAGGGTTGGTGTGAGAACATGAGAAATCAATCAAATGCAGGAGTCCCACGGCCAATGTGTGAGAGTTGGCAGCCCTGTAAGTCTGTTTTTTTTACATGTTGCAAAGAATGTTAGGAGTTACAGGTACTGTGAATATGCTAATGCAGCTAACGTGTAGCATATCGAAGTGTGTTTTTAACGAGTTACAAGGTTGGGAGTTAGCATAGTCAACATGAAGAACGTTTTTGTAGTATCAGGCTATGGCCGACTTCCTTCCCTACTCGCCATTTTGTAGTGCTGTCTGAATCTACTATTCCAAAATGAAGTGCATTAATAATTTCTCAGAACTCTTTGAGAAAAACTAGGGTGCATTGATGCTCACTACATTAGCAAATATAGACCACAATGCATTGGAGTCGAACAATTTTTGAGAGTAAAAATGGGTTTAAATGAAATGTTTTATCAAACCATCCACATTTTCATCATCAGAACACAGTGGAGTCACAAATAGACATTGTGAAATTTTTGTATTGATTCTATTTTCAATTTGTGAAATCGGTGACGTCATATCTGGCGTTTAGAAAAACGAAAGAAAAGTAGTGAGCATGCTGTCAAATTGTTTTTAAAATCCATGGCACTAGACAGTCCTGCAATATTTAGTTTTTTAGGGATTAGGGTGGGAATTAGAACAGATAATCTTTTATTTTGCCTGTTGCAAACAAGGTTAGCTAGTTGTTATTGTAAATAAGCTAACACGGCTAACCTGTAGCGGTATAAGCCTATGGACGAATTCCTTCACTACTCATTATATAGCGCACTATATAGTACAGTGGCCATTTTGTAGTCCTGTCCGGATCTACTGTTCCAAAATCGAGTTCCCTAGAAATTTCCCAGAAGTCTTTGCGAAAAAAAAAAACAAAAAACAGTGTTAATCAATGCTGTTTGAGTTGGCTAATATAGACTACAATGCATTACGTTTGAACACTTTTTGGAAAAAAAGGTGTTTAAATGAAATTTTTTAGTAAACAATCAACATTTTCATCATTAGAACACAGCGCGATAATGGATAGATGTCGTAAAATGCTTGTACTGATTAGATTTTTACTTTGTTAAATCAGTGACGTCATATTTGCACTTTAAAAAAAAGTAGTGGGCATGATTTCCAAATTGCTTTTAATATTCAGGGTACTAAATAGTCCTGCACTATCGTTTTTATAGAAGTTAGGGAGTAGGGTGGGAATTCAGACATGATCTGAAAGTTACAGGTATTGTAAATATGTTTTTTTACGTGTGACTGACAAGGTTGAGAGTTAGTCTGGTTACAATGTCTATTTTTGTGGTGTGAGTTATTATTTTTTTTTTGCATGTTGCTAACAAGGGTAGGTGTTATTGTACATAAACAAACATGGCTAAGGTGTAGCAGTCTGATTTTTTTTACTTGTTACTAAAAAGTAACATTTGGTTTTTTTTTGTATCAGTTTGCTTTTTCACAAACAAGGCTGGCAATTACAGGTGTGGTGAATATGCTAATATGGCAAATGCAGTTAAGTAAGTCTGACTGTCTGACTTATCTCTGACTCTTTTATCTTGCTCAATGCACTGTATAGTTTGGTGCGCCTTATATGCGACAAAGGTTTGAAAATAGACTTCATTGAGGGTGCTCCTCATAATCCAATCCTCCTTATAGTGCTGACAATATGATAAAATCACTGTAACATGAAGATAACACGAGGAACAGGCAAAGGAACACAAGCATTGTTTACAGCCCAGCCCCTGATTAGTCCAACAAGTGTGTTCTGAGAGTTTTGTTTTTGTAAGGTGTCATTTTGATACTGCCAAAGCCCTGTTTTAACACTTGGACAAGGAGCTTGAATAGTTACTTTTTTTTTTATTTGTGCAACATTTCCTTTAAAAGCTTGCGCTGACCTTGGGGAAGCAGAGCAAAGAAATGCTAGAAATGAGAGAGTGATATCTAAACTATTTGTTGCAGTTACTTTCAAGTCTAAAAGCTGAAAAGGAAAGCATCTGTCATGCACTAATCGGCACAACTACTGACTCAAAGCTCAACATATTATGAAAGAATAGTTATTACGGTCTAAGTTAACATTAAATGTCCTTGTTTAGACTGTATCTAAAGCTCTATAATTCATTGAGTGGTTTAAATTACTGTGACATCACAGGCCTGCCTCCAATTTAGCTTCATTTGTTTTCACTTACATGTGGGTTGTGCAATGCTCTAATACAGACTTTATAGGAGGTTATTAAGTGTCCACCATTTTAATTGCATTGCTAAACATCTGTTTGAGAATAAAAACAAAACCAGAAGTAAAAGTTTATCTAATGTAAAGTCATACATGCCCTGAGTTGCATCGTGGGACATCGTGTGCAGCTTTTGATGATTGGGTACATGCCTCAGATTTAAACTCTGACCCGGGTGACAGTCTGGGTTCAGACCTCAGTCTGGCTCTGCTCTGAGTTGAGCTTAAGCATCATCGTTAAAGAGTCTTGTACTTCTCTAATTATTCATTTCGCAGCGTGTTCTCTGGCATTCGGCTCCCTTACATCACCATGAAAACATGCACGACCACTGGATGAAACTTCCATGTTGACCCCCCACACACAAAGATTGCATCCACTGAACTGTTGGGGAAAGTGGCTGCAGAATTTACTTCCATAAGTTATATATTTTTGTTTTGTGTTTGTAACATTTTGTACAATTTATAGTCTGAGTGGGTTTGTTTGAAGATTACTTTTATTTTTTAAAGTGTTCTTTTCGGTTCGAGTCTCA
>NC_050532.1:10165304-10167804 GCF_002922805.2 Oryzias melastigma | reverse complement strand
AAGAACCAAAAAGTGAGTGTAAATAATCTGGACCCTCTCAAAGTCAAAAATGCTGGGAGCAGCTCATAGCTGCGGCTGTCTCTTTAAAAAGTCGACTCGTTGAGTCGGGGGCCTGCTGATGGAAAAGCCTAGACATGTAATCAGCAAGCTGCTTATTCGTTTTAACTTTCCTGGCCTGAGCTCTCCTCCCTTTGAGATTCAGAGTTTTGTTTTAGGAAGCGCAGCCAAAGAGCGTGTTCAAACTGGAGCGGAGACTCTTGAGCCATCACAGCAGACTGCACAGCACATCTTTAATGAATATTAAACACGCTGAATGTGTTCGGCAGGCATCAGTAAATCCTCTTAGCGTGATGCTCATGTGAATTCATGTTGAGACAGAACTTTAGCTTTGTGATATAACCCCTCCAGAACCAGAATGTTTGCTGAGCTTTTTTATTTTTTTGTGG
The DNA here is from genome assembly GCF_002922805.2 of Oryzias melastigma. Taxonomy (NCBI): domain Eukaryota; kingdom Metazoa; phylum Chordata; class Actinopteri; order Beloniformes; family Adrianichthyidae; genus Oryzias; species Oryzias melastigma. Next base: position 10,167,358 of record NC_050532.1, on the reverse strand, counting down.
GAGGGGGGCAGCTTTATCATCAGCAGGCCAGGTACCAGTTTGAGGGCCTTCACATGCAGACGGATGATTTATGCTTGGCCACGACACCAGGGGCTTTAGAGCAGGAAGGAGCAGCTGCTGCCGAGCCGCCCCGCAGCAGCTGTAACTCATCCGGACGGACTCACTCTGGACATTAACCATGTCGGTCTGCTTTCACCGCAGCACAGAACGCCGTCTGGATGGTTGCTGGAATACTATGCACTCAAAATATGATGCTTGTATTTTTGATGGCTTCCCTTAAAAAAAAAAAAAAAAAAGTGTTTCCATCAGGCCATTTTTTGAGTTTTCCCAAAAGACATTTTCTTATGGGTTTTCCATATTATTCCAAGGAAAAATCCATAAACTTTAGTCTCACTTAACATCTGCCAGCTATACCAAAGAGGTAGTTTCTTTAGGTTTTAATCCATACTTGATGTGAACTTCTACTATAAGACGTTTTTATCTTTTTTTTTTAAATCTGGCTGGTTATGTGTAAAATGACAGACATATGAGTCAAACTAGGGAGATAAACCAGGCTTGTGGAAAGAGCAGATCCAGAAGAGTGCAACAAGAATCCAGAAAGTGAGTCACCATCAACCCAGGAAAAAGTGCAGATCCTGCAACAAATTAGCCGAGAGGGGGTGAAACGTGAGCGGCCCTCTCGTCTTTTGTTTTTCCACAAACCACACGTCTCTTCCACGCTAATCCCCCATCAGATGGAGTTTTAGAGATCCACTTCAATGAAAATGGTGTTTCTAACATGTTCTGGAGTCATTTTTTCTGATGATGGAATACACAAATGAAGATAATTAAGCTTAAAAATGCATGTTGGAGTATTTATTTATTCAAATTGTTGCAGCTGACGAAAAATGCAGTTTGAAAAGTTTTTGTAGTTGTGACTTAAGAACTTAAATCTGCAGGCCACGAGCTCCCTGCCCTGCTCCAATATTGATGAATCCAATATTTTTGCCATTTTTTTTAAATCGATAATTTTAGATTTGGGGTGGGAGGGGCTATAAGCTAACAGGAAGTCATGAAAACTGATAGCTCTCAGTTTTGGGTAACGGGAATTGGGGGCGGACTTGCTCCATGCCTAAAACTCAGAGGCAAATGAAATTTGTAGTGAACTCCTGCAGAAACTGTCCTAGAAAATGACAGTTTTTTTCAATTTTCGCTAAAACACCATAATCATATTAAAAGCACAAATAGGAATGATTTACATCAAAGATGTAAACAGAAATAAGTTAGCTCTCAAGCTCAGCTGTAGATGGTAAAGTTTTGCATCATCCATCTCGCTATTAACATTTAATAAGAAATCTACTGACTTTTAGAGAATATCTTTACTACAAGCTAACCAGCACTGTCTTTTTGTGTGTTTTAACTAAATGGTTACAGTTTAGACAGCGGAATGTAACCCGCTGCTGAATGCAGGGAAATTTCACCGCTGGACTGCGTCATGTTTGCCGTGTCTCCAAATACTCTGCGGTTGACGGAGCATGGAGGGCTGAGAAAACATACCTTCAGGATGCATTTGCTTGTTAGAGTGTTGATCTTGTGAGATACACAGCTGGGGAAGAGAAGCATGAAGACAAAGAGTCAGTAGCCAGAGGCTGTTGAATGTCAGAGGAAGAGGAGGAGGGGGGGTGGAGGTTACAACTGTAGTCTTTGTTTCATAAAAGAAAGAGAAGCTGCCTGTCAATGAGAGAAAAAAAAAGAGAGAATTTTGCACAAAGATGTTCATTTTATTATTAAACTCCCACTTTGTGATCTACTTTTAAATCCAAACTCAAAAAAATCTGTTTTGTTTTCTAGGACATAGTGTCTGTAGAGTGGTAGGAGTTAATTAGAAATTCACCTCTGAGTTGTGGGCGGGACTATTTGTGCATAGCAACCTCACCCCCTAGCTTACAGCCCCACACACAACCTAACATCAGTGGTGCAACAAAAATGGGTAGCATCATTGAAGCTATCCAGCTGTACAGTTTTGATTCAGGCGTCAGCTCAGACGGGGTAAAAAACAAAGACGTACATGGATC
>NC_050532.1:10137673-10164991 GCF_002922805.2 Oryzias melastigma | reverse complement strand
GTTCCCAGTGGTCTTTTAATTATGATTATGCCGCTTTTATCCAAACTCAAAAAAATCTGTTTTGTTTTCTAGGACATAGTGTCTGTAGAGTGGTAGGAGTTGATTAGAAATTCACCTCTGAGTTGTGGGCGGGACTATTTATGCATAGCAACCTCACCCCCTAGCTTACAGCCCCTCACACAACCTAACATCAGTGGTGCAACAAAAATGGGTAGCATCATTGAAGCTATCCAGCTGTACAGTTTTGATTCAGGTGTCAGCTCAGACGGGGTAAATAACAAAGACGTACACGGATCTATTTGTCATCAAGTGGATTTCTACGTCATAATACGTTCTTTTTCCAAGTGGATTTTTTCTTCTGCTTTTGATTAACAACAATTTGAATAGAAAAATAATCAGGAATTCAATTTGAATCTTAATATTCTATAAAGATGTCCTCCATCATCAGAAAAATGTCACAAGAACATGTTCAAAACACCAAAACAGAATTGTCGGAGTTAATTTTTTTAGTGCAGATTCTGGATCTAAAAGTTGAACACAAAATTCTTAATCATCAACAATGATTTCTAAATAAATGTGTTGGTTAAAATCCCTGTTTGGTTGTGAAATTAAAGAAGACAAATGCTTGAATATTAGATTCCATGCTTCATTTGTGTATTCTCACAGTCGGATGTTTTTTAAATTAATAACCTTGTATGAATTTAAGGTTTTATTTTGAAAGGATCTTTCAAGATCTCATTAAAATAAACTCTTTGGTCATTTTTTTAAATTTATCTTTCACTTAAAGCACATCCTTAGACAGAACTAAAATGTGTAAATATATTTTTACAGAGTTAAATATGACCAATATGACAATACATATTACAATATGCATCATGACCTATACAGCTAAAAAATATAGTAGAAGAAGAGAAAGATCCTCATAAGGTGACTTATTTGGGTTCCAAATCAGCCTAAAAAGCTTCTGGATTGTTACTCGTTTAGACAAAAATGACCAACAAAATGATTTCTAAGCATAAATTGAGTCTTTTTAGGGACATTATAACACATGGGCGGGCAAACCTTCAATCATCCAATCAGAGGCTGACCGCTCCACCACTGCACCACAAGTCATAATACATCATTCATAGGATAAAGGCTTCATGCTCATTGCCAAGCATGGTGGTGGAAATATCATGGTTTGGGCTAATTTCCAAAATCCAGTAGTGTTTCATCATGAAACAGACTATAAACTCTTCAATGTGTGTGAATGAAAACAAAATGAATACAAATGGAAACTGTTCACAACTGAAAGAACACAACAGAAACGTCTTAAGGTCTCTAAGTGTTGTGTTGTGGTGGAATCTTCAGAGGGCTGAACATAAATGAACCCTAACAACCTAAAAACTGTGTTTTTATTGGATCACTTTGATGTTGGGACTAAAAGGGGATTCATAAACTTGATGGGATATTTTAAGCTTTTCCACACTGTTAGAATGGACACGTGTGATGTTTATGTGGCATGATTGTTTCCATAAATTGATGTCATTATTTTTATGTGACTACAGCAGCAATTTATGTTCAGGAAAGTAAATCATGAAAAATTGAAGAACAAACTTCCTTCTTCTGATCCTTTGGGTTCTAATCGGGCAGATCTAAGGCGTCCCTGAAAGTTGGATTTCCAACATCTTTGCAAAAACGCAGATATTAGAACAAGTATTTTGTGTTTTAGAAGTTTCTCTGAATTTACTGTGAAAGATCTAATCTTTAGTGCATCTTCTTTAAGAACATTAAGTATTCATGTCTCAATTCTGCAGCTGCTTCCAGTCCAGCTGCCACACCAACTCTGCAGGAGTTTGAAGCTCATAGCTGCCCTCTACTGCTCAACCTGAGAACTCCACTCTGCAGGGCTGAGGATCTTAGTTACAAACAAATTGGGATCCCGATGGAAGGATCATGTCTATAGATTCTTCACAGCTTTAGATTGATGGAAAACAATTTTGAATGTGTCGGACAACTTGAATCACAAGATCTACTTCTTTGGGGGTCGCAGGTTTTCTCCTCTGACAGTGAGTCCGGTTTGTGAGTGGTCGCCTCTGGAGGAAATGAGCTCATGTCTTGACTGCAGGAGATCTCACTGCAACAGAGGATCACATTTCCCAGAACTTTTTTTTTTCTTTTCCACTGAACAACACGTGCTGGAAACCTGTGTTTCCCATTACATGCATGTTTGCCTTTTCTCCGTTTGATTCCCTGAAGGACCTCTTTTGTTTAAATTCGCTTTGATTCAAAGGAAATAAAAGATACATTTCCTGTTGTAGTTTGTTCCTTATTTCTTATAAGGAAAGAATCAGCCACATTTTCCTTTTAAGTATTTAGCTGGCAAGTTATTTGTGTGTTTTTGTGTCATTGTTAGTTGTATTTATGAACATGTGTGTTCTTTCTGTATGGGAGAGGGGAAAAAAACATTAAAATTGTTGTCAATTCCAGATGATGACCTGGACTGCACTGTAGGCGAACAGAGATACTCAAACAAGGACATCTGGAAGTCGGAGCCATGCCGAATCTGTGCCTGCGACAACGGTCGGGTCCTCTGCGATGAAGTCCAGTGTGAAAAGCTGACCAACTGTGAGAGGATGTACATCCCAGACGGGGAGTGTTGCCCTGTGTGTCAGAGTGATAGCCCCAATCCAGGTGAGCAAGCTGGCTGCACGAGAAGAAACAAGTTTAAGGTTTAATACAGGTTTTAAACAAGGTTTACTGTCTTGATAAAATTGTTATTTCAGCATAAATGAGCAACAACTAATGGAACTACTGCCACTCTGCAGAAATTATGTCTAAGTAAATGACATATTTTTTTTATTTTGGCTTAAAAATGCATAATCATAACTAAGAGACCACTGGTGATGCTTTTACAATATATCAAAATATGTTCAGAGTGAGCTTTTAAAGACTGATGAACTTTGATAGAGCCCATACATCATAATAACCTTTGATCTGGTTACTTCAGAATAAGAACATGGAAAGTATTGTTGTGTTTTCTCAAGTTTTGACAATTCACTGACAACTTCTTGTTTCCTCCTCTCCATCTAGGCCCCGGCAGAGTCTTTAAGGTACGTGTCAGCTTCATGAGACCAGTCGCCATCATTTTTATTGCTTGTTTTATCATAGTTTGCTCATTAAAGGTTGATTCTGTTTCTTCAGGGCCAGAAAGGAGAACCTGGAGATGTTCCTATAGTAAGTCTTTGTTGATTACAGTAAAATTAAAAGCCATTCCGTTCAATCCAGCAGGTGAATGATGTTTTACTGATGTCTTCCTGCAGGTGACAGGCATCAGAGGACGTCCTGGACCCATGGTGAGCCTTAGTGGAACCTCAACTTTTTATGTCAGATTTTTATATTAGATCCTAGTCCACATCAGCTGACACTAGATGGCACAAGAGGGCAGTTACCTTCTGCAAAACCTCACATTGAAAGGATGTCTGCACTGCTGGAAGAGCAACTCTTCTGAGCAGAACTGCTATTCATTTTGATATTCTAACATTTGACGCAACAGCAGTAAATATATATAGGTTTTATTTGAACTCTCATGTTCATCATTTCAGGGTCCTCCAGGCTCTCCAGGAGACAGAGGACTACGTGGATCAAAAGGAAGGCCTGTATGTGACACACTGAATTTAAACATGATAAATAAATGTAATAATCTACAGTTCCCCAAAATAAAAAGAGTCTACAATAAATATAAAATACATAGAGTCATAAAATAATTTCAGTCAAGCATCTATGTGAAAATGTGAAAACATGTTAATTCAAAACAGGAACATTTTTCCTTAAAAAATTCCTGAGCGTCAATCTCATGACAGCTGGATGTTTTCATAACTGAGGTCATGGGAATAACCCCCCCGCACACAAAGTAACTGAAAGGTCACATTTGGAGGCAACAAAAAAAAAACCTAAACTCAGAGCTGTACTCAGAGCTAAATGGAAAGGAACTTCATAAAATTCAATTCAATCTAATCCTTATTTAATCTAATCCAAATACTCTTCTGATCTAATCCAAATCCAATCTTGATCTAATCCAAACTAATCAAATCCTAACCCTAATCTAATCCTAATTCAAATCCCAATCTAATCCAATTTAATCCCACCAATCCAATTCTAATCCAATCCTAATATTTTCCAAAACCTAATCTAATCTAATCCTAATCCTAATTTAATTTAATTATCTGAATCTAATCCAATCCAGTCAAAATTAAAGTTCCATTCATGAACACGTATTTTCGTGTTTAAGTTCACAATAAAATTAAATGTGTTGACTGCTACGAAACGATCGATCAGAAAATCCGTTAAAAAAATCTGTTTAACCTTCAGGGAATGCGAGGCCCTCCAGGCTTTGATGGAGAGCCTGGTATACCAGGTCAACCTGGGGAACCGGGACCCCCAGGTCCTCCTTCACAACATGGGGTGAGCTGCATATAATTTCTGTACTATCAGAATTTCACATGCAGATTATAGGCTAACATGAAATGACCTTTGACTCATCTACAGGGACTGGGAGCCCACATGGCTCAGGGATTCGATGGGAAAACTGGACCTCAAGCCATGCTGAACGGGGCAAGGGTAAGAGGGCGTCTGGAAACACGAGTTTAATAAACCTGATGGTCTTTTATGAGCTAAACAACAAAGAGATAAGGAGTTATTTGCCATTTCTCCCAATTTAGCCTCACTTAAAAATGCCCGTACAGAGGTTTGACAGGCTGTGTGTTTTAGTAAGTCCTGATAACTGAACGTGGGAAGACAGAGACACGCTGCAGGGGAGGTTGTTAGAGGAGAATTTACAGATCTCCAGCAGAGCTCTGCGATGTAACCAGATGATCAGAACAGTTCAGATTATGAGGAAAGGATCCTGCTGAGGTTCAAAAAGATGCTGAGAAAAGTTACCTTTGTAGACTTTTACACTATTGTAAGACAAGAAGAGAACCCCCCCAAGAGACAAAATTAACTTTAGGGAATAAACTGTACATAAAAACAAACTCATTTATGATCATTTTAAATTGCAATAGTAAATAAATCAACTACAAAGGACCCAGCTGCTTAAAGGTCTTATATTTATTTAATGTCAGCGGACATTATTGTTCTCTAAATCTTCCATATGGAGGTCAGTGAAACTCTGGACACCACTGCAATGATTCTCCATAGCCTAGATCTGCCTCTACCAGACGGTATTTTCTCCTGGTAATGGATTGCCTTTTAGGGTACCTCCTAACTTTCACACATAGGGAAAAGCTTCTCAATTAAGGCAGGTTTATAAACGACAGGAAGTGAATCGAGAGCTGTTCACCATGTAACCAGGAGGCTTGTTACACAAGAAAGTCTGTCAGCGCTGACTTTAATAATTAGTTAGACTAGTTACTGTTGTCTAATCCTCAATTCTAGAATGGCCTTCTGTAAGACTTCAACTCTCAAGCTAAGAAGACATGCGTTCAAGAACTCGTGTTTAGCATGTTCTTGAAATGGCATTTCGACAATGGTGTTCACACCGGGCAAGCAGGGAAGGACTTCTTCTTCTTCTATGGTTTACTAGCACATGTCCGCCACCTACAGTTAAAAAAGGCTCGGTGCAAAATGTCAAAGCGGTGCAAATATTTTGACTCTTGCTCCAAGCTTTTTCTTTCACAACTCTATTCCAATATATAAAAGACTTGGTGTCATAGAATTCAGGCAAGACACAAACCGCATCATTTCGATGGGGTTGGCACCTCTGTGAATTAAAATCCATCCGTCACCATCAATTCATGATTGGTCAAGGTTCAACCTTGTTTTGCAGCAGTATTGCTACACGAATGTAGCTATACAAGAGCGTTGAATGCAGAACGCCGAAACGCGCATCTATGTCCGTTTACATACAGTTTTCATTGGAACTGACCAATTGAATGTGTAAATGTAACTTATTAGCTTACCTTTGGAAGGGACAGGATGGATACTGTCAGAGCCAATTTCATCTCTTACTAATACATAGAGTTGATGGTCACTGTTTTGGAGAAACTTGATTTCTCATATCCAGGTCTACCAAATACAACCTGGCTCTTGTTCAAATCTCTACATTCTGTAGCAATAATACACACTGAATGGGTAATCTTCAACTCCATCCATAGGATTCTGAATGACAAGTAAAGCCTGAAGTGGGAGGGGCATATTGATTGGGGTTTGCTCGGCCAACCTCGACAATGTTTTAACAACTGGCAAAGGGGCGGGACAAAAAAAAAATAAGCCAGAAATTGTTGTCCGGCTGTTAGTTTTGTGGAAATATTTTCTATTGTAATGGTCTGTTTTAATATTTAAGGTCAGTTGAGACGTATTCTCTATTGACCAAATAACTTTCATGACTAGGAAGTTTTGTTTCTCTAGTTTTGGCTTGCTGGGATTGTTGCAGGGTTTCTCCATCACTAGTAAGGCCATATTGACCAGGATGTCATCTTAGTCTGAAGACCGTGAACAGAACCCCCAATTTTTCGAAGGTCTAAGCACATTAACCAAACCACATACAAAAAAATGAGGAGTTTGACTAACTTTGATCTAGATGCAGAAATTGCCCATTTACATAACTTCAACATGTTTTCCTCAGTGGAATCTTGAATATATGCTAAGGAGGTTGATTTATGTGATTTTGGTAGGGAAAATCACTGTAAAGACCTTATTTTTTGGTCAAGTATAATTACATTTATGAGATTAGCAACTTGTAACAGTAGCTGGTTATCTTAGAATAGCAACAGTTAGGCTTATAGAGCATTTATAAACCAATAAAAAGACAAAAAAGATCATACTGATAGATCTTGATTGTCGCTTGTTGCAGGGAGAGGCTGGAACAAGAGGACCTCCAGGACCGAACGGTTCACCTGTAAGTCCGTTGCATCTACTATATGTAATCTACACAGCATTGTCTTGCAGTTTTTTGCTTAACGTTCTTAATTTTTCTTTTAAAGGGTCAGTCTGGACCACAAGGACTCCCTGGAGATGTTGGTGAACCAGGACAAATGGTATTGCCTTGCTCTAATCTAATTTTCTAGTGCGCATTTAGTAAAAACATTCATTCAAAGTAGGATTTCACTTGATTTTGGTTCTCTACACTCTGGAGTGATTACAGAAAACCCTGTTTCACTGTTTGTAACGCACCTGTGTCTGTTAGGGACCACCTGGGCAAAGGGGACCTGAGGGGCCTCCAGGGAAACCAGGAGAAGATGTGAGTAAGCACTGGACTATTTTTCTGTTTCAGCCAGTGCATCTCAGTACAGAAAAAAAGGCAATTCTCTGTTGTGTTAGTCCTAATTTTCAAAATGTTACACATGTATCGCAGAAATCGATGGGAAAGCTTAAACATTTAATGTTTGGAGGCAGTTTCTGTCCTTTTAAAGTAAAATTCTTGTTTTCAAACATGTGAAATAAGTGATGTTCACACACAGGGAGAAGCGGGTAAAGCCGGAAACCCTGGAGAGGTTGGGTTCCCTGGATCAGCAGTAAGTCTTTAGCTCTCAGTTTAAGGATAATCTTCTACATTTATTTAAATGACACTGTTTTAAGCAATGATTTTCCACCTTTGTACATTTTAGGGACCCAGAGGATTTCCTGGTACACCAGGACCACCTGGTATTAAGGGTCACAGAGTGAGTATCAACTGAGAATCTGAGAATTGTGTTGCTAAAATTATTGTCAGTGTAGTTTTTATTATTATTCATTGTATTATTTGCCATCTCCAAATGGCTGAGAGTGTCTAACTTTTTCTTGTCTCTTATGAACAGGGTCATGCTGGACCAATCGGCTTAAAAGGCGAAACTGGATCTGTTGGATCAAAGGTATAAAGAGTGTAAAACAATCATGAAGTTGGCTTCAGCATCACAAAACGATTGACTTTTTAAAAAAAAACAACTAATTTCTAGGGTGCCACAGGGGGCCGTGGTCCAATGGGAGCACCGGGACCAATGGTAAGCTCATGTTTAATTCAAGTTTTAGTCTCTATAAAACCACCAAACTACACTATTGTTTGACTCATCTGTTATTTGGATGAATCTAGTGGGTTTTCCACCTCTGAGGTTTTTTCTCTCTCGTCTTTTCTTGGTTCAGCAAGAGCAGCTCTTATTTATGTTTGTCTTTATTTCCAGGGTCCTGCTGGGATGCCTGGGGAGAGAGGACGTCCTGGACCCAGCGGCGTTCCAGTGAGCACATTACTGCAAACCATTTATTTTTCTCTATCTCCAAGAGTAGTGTGATAGATGATAGATGATACCTGTGTTTTTGCGAATATTTTAAAATACCATGTTCAGAAAAAATGTGAAGCTTAACAAAAAGCACGACTCACTCGTGCGTTCTCTATTTGTCTGTCAGGGTAAACGTGGCTCACCTGGAAACCTGGGGAAACCTGGTCCAATGGTAAGTCAGCATTGACAAATGTGAAACACTTGAGGGGTTAGCAAATGGAAATGAAGTCATACTTTTGTTACAACCCTTTTTTGGCAATAAAACATTGTTTACTTTAGGGAACAAACCCACAACTGCTGATATTTGTTGTATGATGAATTGATATGAACCCTTTGCCCTATTATTACACTATTTCTGGAATCACAGCGGTCATCTGATCCACTTGTTTTACTATTGTTGTTTTTGTTTTTGTTTTTTTATAGGGTCCTTTGGGTCTCAGTGGCCCACCTGGATATCCTGGAACCCCTGGCATGAAAGTAGGTGCCTCAACCAGAACGCAATTTAGTTTGTGTGTGCTATTTATTAATATTTTTTTGCTATTTTTGATCGTTTTCTAGGGACAACCCGGTCCCACAGGTGTGCGTGGTCCAGAAGGCCCACAGGGGCAGAGAGGAGAGACAGGTCGCCAGGGTACCCCTGGACCAGTTGGCCTAAGGGTAATTTTGTGACTCTTTCAATGCTTTGGCATCACACCAAGTACTTAAAAGAGGATCAGTGTATCAATACCGTTTATTCATGATATACATTCACAGGGTCCCATGGGAGGAGATGGGGGACCTGGTACCAAGGGACCAGTGGTTTGTACAATTATTCCATTTAAGCAAATTGTGCAGTGAGTTATCAAATACACAGAGGTCAAAATTACATGGCTGATTCTTTACAGGGCAATGTTGGTCCCCAAGGTCCAGGGGGCCATTCTGGACCTCCTGGTCCACCAGGACCTCAGGGAAGCACCGGTCACCCTGGTATCAAAGGCCAAGGGGTAAACTGGTTCTTTTGGTTCATTTTTGATCGATAAAATGCAAAAAAAAAAACAAAAACAAAAAACGGACTGGCTGCTGACATAATTATTTTTTTTAATGTGTTGTTTAGGGAGATCTTGGAGTGGCAGGGTTTAAAGGAGAAGCTGGACCTAAAGGAGAACCTGTATGATTCCAAAAAAAAAAAAAAAAACATTGACCAAATGCTAAAAGTAAATACTTACCGTGAATTTGGTCTGTTTTTCTTCAGGGTCCACCAGGCTCCCAGGGTGTGATCGGACCTCAGGGTGAGGAAGGAAAGCGAGGACAACGTGGGGACCCCGGCTCTGTTGGCCCTACTGGTCCTGTCGGAGAAAGAGTACGTCAGCATTGTTGTCCTTTTTCTAATTTTTACGCAAGATTCGAATATTTTCTATTGTAATTTTGTATGTGAAATAGTTTAGACTGAAAGAAAAATATTTGATGATAAATTCTGACACAATTCAAAACTTCAGACAAGTCCAGTAGTTGACATTTTGGGCCACATCTGGCTCTCATAACACTTAACAGACAATGTTTCAAAGAGTCTCAAGGGGTCATAAGTGGCCCTAATTGGGCTCTAATGAGTTTGGGTCATTGCTGCCTTTTTCATAGCTTATCAAAACCGAAAATTTTAAAGAACTGGTTCTTGAGAATCAAAGGGGCTGATAGGGTTACGACTTTGTAATCCAGACCCTTGGTGTTTGATTTGATCAGCGTCTATATTTCATCTGTTTTCAGGGAGCTCCAGGAAACAGAGGATTCCCTGGTGCTGATGGTCTACCAGGACCTAAGGTACACAGCCATTTTATGTCATCTTCACTCTGATCAAAATTAGCAACAATATAATTATATATATATATATATATATATATATATATATATATATATATATATATTTTTTTTTTTTTAAATAAATGTTTGCTTTGTCCTGGGATGTTTTAAATGGACAATTGAATGAAAGACTTTTTATTTTTTATTTTTAAAGGGTGCCCAAGGAGATCGTGGCACTTCAGGCCCACCAGGGCCTAAAGGTTCTTTAGGAGACCCAGGTCGTCCAGGAGAACCTGGTCTACCAGGTGCAAGGGTAACACAAGAGCCTGACCTTTTATTTTTGTTTTATTTTTTTTTTTAATTTGCAGTATCAAAATGTTTTCATCTCATTACTTCAAGTTAAAATTCAATTGTTGCATATCTCTTTTTAAAAGGGTCTTACTGGAACACCTGGAGTCCAGGGAGCAGAAGGAAAGCCAGGACCCTTGGTAGGTGCTCTGTGCAATAAGGAAATCTGAAGAACTGATTAGTAAGATATGGTAATTAAAATATTTGCGTCTATTCACATATTTGGCAGCTGCACAAGACAGAAAGGTTTTTTAAGAACCACTTTTTGGCTTTTCCACCTGGGGCACAAATACAGTGGACAAAATGCCCACTATGTCATTTGAAAAAGCATGCAAATTATGCTATGTAATTTGTTATGTTGTCTTGACCAAACTGTGGTCTTTTTTTATTTTGTCTGTAGGGGGCTCCAGGTGAAGATGGTCGTCCAGGCCCAGCAGGGTCCATTGGAAACAGAGGCCCTGCAGGAACCATGGGCGTGCCTGGTCCCAAAGGTTTCAACGTAAGACTGGACAGAGAACCAAAACTGTTTAATATTATTCATTAAATTGATGTTTGCATTTACTAAAATCTGCTCTAATTTGAAAACAATTTTGCTCTGAAAGGGTGATCAAGGAAAAACTGGTGAACAGGGATCTGCAGGAGTGCCAGGTCAAAGAGTAAGTATTGGAGTAATGAGTAAGAGTAGAAAAAAAGAATATCAAAATGAGTGTAGCCTGTATTTTGTTGGCATTTCTTTAGCAATAGAGAGTATTTAAACATTTAATGGAGAGGTTTGTCTCTCTGTGATCAGGGCCCTCCAGGAAAGGATGGAGAAGTTGGTCCTGCAGGTCCTCCCGGCCCACCTGTAAGTTAAAGCGTTTCTCTAACAACCCACAAAATTTTCAACATTTTTTTGTTTGTTTCTATGACTGGATAAATTCATATGAATATGCCTGTCCTAAAGGGAGTTGCAGGAGAACGAGGAGAGCAGGGACCGCCAGGTGTAAACGGATTTCAGGTTTGTATCATTCTTTAGTTCTGCGTTTATTTATAAAATGTCATCAATGAAAGATCAACTAAGTGTTTTAATGATTAAATCTGTTTAAAAGACGCTCTAAATATATATATATTTTTAGGGTCTACCTGGCAACCAAGGTCCTCCTGGAGAACCTGGTAAACCAGGTGATCAGGTAAGTCTTCCAAAAGTGATTAAAATTCACCTGTTGTTCAAAACTTTGTTTAGTGGTATTTTAGCGGTATTCATTGAACCCAAAATGGACACTTGAGTTTATGTCTTTTACTTTTTCATCAGGGCATTCCTGGAGAGCTTGGTCCTGTGGGTCAAGTTGGACCTAGGGTATGTGCCTTCACCATGAAATCAACAGTATCTACTCTCGAGTAGGTATTAACATTGATGCTTTTTTTAGGGTGAGCGTGGTATTCCTGGGGAAAGAGGAGAAATGGGCTCAAGTGGCTTGCAGGGACCTAAGGGTATTCCTGGTGCACCAGGTCCAGATGGACCAAAGGTATTAATTACCATCTTTCGGTTACAGTTAAAGTGCAAACTAGTTTAAGATGTTTTTTGTTCAATAATTGTGCTACATTTATCTGTTTAGGGTAGCCCTGGTCCCACTGGTGCCTTGGGTGACATGGGTCCCCCTGGTCTTCAGGGAATGCCAGGAGAGCGAGGCATATCTGGTCCTCCTGGACCAAAAGGTGACAGAGTAAGTTTGTCACTGTCTTGGTAAAAGAAATGAAGTTCTGGTGATGTTTAGGAGACCTTAAAGTTTGCATGAATAACTTTGAGTTTGATTTTAAATTAAAGACAAGGTAAACTTTCTGGGGTCCTATTGTCTGCTTGCCCTGGTAATTGAAAAAAAAAAACCTTACTCTTCTCTCTCTTCTTTGTTTAGGGAGCAATTGGTGAGAAGGGATCAGAGGGTACGCCTGGAAATGATGGTGCAAGAGTAAGCAATTCACACTGAACTCATTTTAATTTGACATTGTGATGAACAAAGACGTTTAAATCTCGCTTGTTAAAAAAAAAAAAAAGAGCAACAGTTTCTGGGTGATTGAGCCTTGCCTCTGTTACAGCTTGTGCCGTCAGGACACACTTTTTTTTATAATATTCATGAGCAATTTAGCTATTGGAGGCAGACAAATGTTCTCTCTTGTGCTTGCAGGGAACCCCCGGACCTGTTGGACCAGCGGGACCCGCTGGACCAAGTGGTGAAAAGGTAGAGTTTTAAAGCATGTCTGAAGATAAATGTCCTTCATTTCAGAACATAAAATGTAATAATGCACAAGTTCAATGCAGGAATGTTGAATGTTTTTTGGTAAACATGTAAATACTTATTTTGTAGGGAGAACCTGGACCCAAAGGACCCCTTGGACCTCCAGGATCTAGAGGAATTCCAGTGTGTAGACCAAATCAATATTTTCAACTTGCATGTGAATTAATAGTCTCCCTGTTTGTTGTTTTGCAGCACAAGTGTAACCCATGTTTTATTTCAGGGAGCAAGAGGTGACCCTGGACCAATTGGTGCTGTTGGATTTGCTGGACCCATTGTGAGTAACTTCTCTCTTCATACACCAGTATAACAGAAATAATGCTGCAGGTACTCCAAAGCCTCGTTTTCACAGAGCGGCAAGTTCCAATAAAGTCCAGTTCAGAAAGGACCAGGAAAATCAGGGGAGTGTTTGCACTCAAAGTTGGGCCATTACATCACATGCAGGGTAAAGCTAACAACAGTAACAATGGAGGTCATTCAACTTCAATTTTTTTACCACTTGGCTTTTAGTACTTTGAATACACGAAGCAATTAATGCTGTCTGAGTGAAGGTCGTGGGAAGCAAAGAGGAGTAAAGCCGCTTTATTTTGTCGTTTTCTGCCAATCAACGGGTTTCACTTGCAGCTCCACGCTAATTCCATTTTCCTATGGACTTGGAACCAACAGGGTTTGATCTGGCTCAATGGGTCCATTTTATAATGTAAGCGTTCAAAATACCGGATCGTACCGCTCAGTGAAAACAAGGCAAAAGAGTCAACTATGCCTGCTAATGGTAATAACACTTTCTAGGGTCCGGATGGCCAACCAGGAGTCAAGGGAGAGCCTGGAGAGCAAGGACAGAAAGGAGATGCTGGTTCTCCAGGACCACAGGGCTTGGCTGGTGCCCATGGACCTCCTGTAAGCTTAACCTCCAAAAGACAATATGCAACATTTTTAATGTAAACTTAAATATATAATTTATCACCTCTATATATTCAGTTAGCCCTCCACACATTTTGTCACATTACATCCAATTTTTGTTTTACAAATTTATTGCCTATTTAGCTCCTGAGAAGAATCAAAATCCTAATGTTTAAAATAATGTTGCTAAAACTCTTTCTGATTATTTGTTTTATTTCTATATTTAGGGTCCAGCTGGTGTTGCTGGATTGAAAGGAGGACGAGGAACACAAGGTGCACCGGTAAGATTCTAAATCATGTTATTAAAGATGTTTTCAAAGAAGATTTGCTGGATTATCATTTACGTATCCAAAAAAAGAGTTTTATTAATGAATTATTAATATTCCTACTCTTTTCTTTTCTTTTAATGTATTGATTGATTCACACATTAATCCATTTGAATTCAATCATCAACTTTTTGGTTGTCATAGTCTAAAAGAGCCAAGATGGATATGGAATGCCCAACATTTAAGTTTACACTTTTCTCCTCCATTTCTGGTTAAATTCAGTGAGTTTGCTTGCATAGAACTGGGGTTAGATAAACAAAACAATACAAAAAAAAAGAAGAAGAAAATCAACATACCAATATCTAAGACTACTTCTGCTGACAGGGCCCCACTGGTTTCCCTGGGTCTGCAGGACGAGTCGGACCACCTGGCCCAACCGTGAGTAATGCCAAACTACACACAATAGCCCATAACCTTAACAAGAGCTACAAATGGTCATGATTAAGTTAATATAAACAATAAATCCAATTCATAAGCATAGCTCTTAAGTAAATTTCTACAACACTTTGCGTCTTATTTTTTTTTAGAACCAAAACAAATATCTTAATACAAATATATTTATATTATTTCATTTTACAGAAAAAAACAAGCAAACAAAGTTACACTTGGAAGACACAATTTCTAACTACATATATAACGTGTTTTGGCGCAGGATCTTTTAAAACAGCTTACTGGATAAAAATGTCTTCTTAGGGTCCCGTTGGAGAAGCTGGCCCACCTGGACCACCAGGAAAAGAGGGTCCTCCTGGACTTCGTGGAGATCACGGACCTCCTGGAAGACAAGGTGAGCGAGGACCTGCAGGACCACCGGGGAGCCCAGGAGACAAAGGAGATGCTGGAGAAGATGGCCCCACGGTAAACTGATCTGCAGTTTAAAGACTATGCTTAGACCGAAGTTTGGTCAGATCCTGCAGAATTAAATCTCAACCCATTATGCTATATTACCTTTTTAGGGTCCAGATGGTCCTCCCGGTCCAGCTGGTACCACAGGACAAAGAGGCATTGTTGGACTTCCAGGCCAGAGGGGAGAGCGTGGTATGCCAGGACTTCCAG
This sequence comes from Oryzias melastigma, assembly GCF_002922805.2. Classification (NCBI taxonomy): domain Eukaryota; kingdom Metazoa; phylum Chordata; class Actinopteri; order Beloniformes; family Adrianichthyidae; genus Oryzias; species Oryzias melastigma. The sequence goes on along the minus strand of NC_050532.1, from coordinate 10,150,090 downwards.
GACCTGGGGTTTGTGATATTGTGGCTCTCTTTCTACTGCAATGTGTATTGCAGAAGTACAGTTGCGAAGACTCACAGAAGTATGAAATATTTTGTGATCAAGTTGTCTTTTTGCAGGGTCCACCAGGAAAGCAGGGAGCCCCAGGACCATCTGGAGACAAAGGCCCTGGAGGTCCAGTTGGTGCTCCAGGTGCTACTGGACCCCGAGGAGATCCTGGTCCTGAGGTAAGCACATGCTTTGAACTACATTTGTACTCAAAGTTACATTTAAATCCTTTAAGTGATTCTGTTTGGTTCTTAGGGACCTGCAGGAGCTGATGGACCCCCAGGGAAAGATGGTCTTCCTGGACAAAGGGTAAGATTTAACTGATCAGAGGATTCCCTTGTATATTTTTATGTTTCAAGGCACTTACAGATATTACATTTCAGGGAGACCGAGGAGATCTTGGCCCAGAAGGCTTGATTGGTCCCCAGGGACTTCCTGGACCTAATGGCCCTGTTGGTGCACCAGGTGATCCAGGAAAAAGAGGAGAACCTGTAAGTACATTTTTTTCAGCTTACCTTTTGTTTTTTATTTATAGTAATATACATTCTGAAAAGAGAATATTTTGAAGATAGTTCTGATGCTTTCATTTCAGACAATACAAATGATGGGTTAACAGGCATAAGGGTGATGGGCTTTTTCACATAGCTGACAGTAGTCTTATTTTTCCGTGAAGTTATAATGTTTAAAATCCTCAGGGCTCAAGAGGACCTCAAGGCCCACCTGGACCAGCTGGGAAGAGAGGACTGGGGGTAAGAATATGTCTTATCATATGATAAAGACATTAGGATGTCAAGCAAAATGTACTGAACTATTTCAGTCAAAGGAAATTAATTTGTCGCAGACATTTAGAAAAGATTAAAGTTAATTTGAACGTCTTTCTTTAGAATCTTCAATTAGCTTTCAAACTCCTGAGTGTGTGAAATTTGTTTTTTGCACATCACACTTAGCTGTAAAGATGGCACCATTTGGTTGTTTAGCCCCCGCTAATCCTATTCAATCTTGATGGTGAAATTTTAATCTGGGTCCATTTATGCAGTCTTTGGTATGACCTGACTGTGGATAGATACTCTTTCCTAATCTATTAAGAATAAAATCCACAACATTTGATTTTACATTTTTAATTTAGGGACCTCAAGGACCAAGAGGAGACAAAGGAGACCTCGGTGATCATGGAGAAAGAGGCCAGAAAGGACACAGAGGTTTCACTGGTCTACAGGGTCTTCCTGGACCTCCGGTAAGTAAAAACCATGGTTGACAACACAGTAATGCCATCTCATTTGTAGGCTGTTCTACTGGAGTGACTGCATTGTATTTGTTTTTAGATGCACTTTAAGACACCCATGTTGGTATAAGGAATGTTTGTTGGAATGGTCAGTCAGACTAAAAACTGATGTCAAACACAAATTTAAGTTTGTCCAAAAAAATATTGGCATGGCTTTTAAAAAGTTGCATTTCTGGATTAATGTGAACAATCTAATATTTTAGCATCACAGATAAATCCATGTAATCTCATGAGGCAGCATGACTGTTGGAGATTTGGTTTAGCTGCAGGCATATTTTAAACCTGTGACACTCAACCTCACCAAGATCAATGAAACTGTCACAGACTTGGACATAACCACAAAAGAATAGTCATTACATTAGGGTGTGTTCAACTGGAGACATTTGGCTTGCTTAAAGTGAACAAAAGTTTGTTTACCCCAATAGTATCAAAGCAGCAAGGCAAAAGTGTCGTACCTGACATTGATATAGATGTTCAAAATTCGTCTGCAAAATGTTAAATTTGAATACGTGAACTATCCCGTCAAGGATTGCAAAGCAATGGACATCCATTATTCTTTGTCTGGTTTCTTCGCCTGGCCTTTGTAATTCCTGTTTTTTTCAAAACAGAAGTCTCCGTTTGATGGCAGTCTGAATACAGACCAAATACAAGGTTCGGGACTCGATCTGGACCAAATAAAGCGGACTTAGTCCAGACCAACTGACATTTCCACTCTAAATACACCCTTAGTGTGGCCAGATTGGTTAGTTAATGAAAAGTGTCGATGAAGGGATGAAATGTAGACAGACACTACGGCACTTCTGCATGTTGATTGCAATCAATTGCCAATTGATATCCTTCTCAACAATTAGGTATTGGAGCACAGAGACCTTTTTCTTCCAGATTCTGTTTACTTTTAGACCCTGGAGAAGATTTCCATCTGTAAAAGGATAAGGAAAATAAAATGGGCAATTTAAATTCCTTGAATAATCTGGATTGTTTATTATTATGATAAATATGTACGGAACGATGAACACAGGCTTACTTTTACATCACCAAAAGTCCCCTAAAGCTGAAGTATGTATTTATTTATTCATTTAATTGACAGAGACAATGCACATTTAAAAGCATTGCTGCCAATGCACCTGAGTTAGCTCAAGAGCTATTTCTCATCTGCTGCTAAGTCAACGACAAGGATTGTTCCGAGCGGAAAACTGACTGTTATACTCTATTTTTTCTTATAAGGGTACCACTGGTGAACAAGGAGCTCCAGGAATTGTTGGACCAGGTGGTCCCAGGGTATGTTCCGGTTTATCTTTAAAGAATTGCATTTTTTTTTTAAATACAAGTTTAAAATTTAGCAGAAATACAATCTGAATGTAGAGATGGTACTAAAGCATTTTTTATGGATTACGATGTCAGGGGCCTCCTGGACCTGTTGGGCCTCCTGGAAAGGAAGGATACATGGGCCAGCCAGGGCCGATGGGACCTCCAGGAACCCGTGGACTCAGTGGAGAAATAGGACCTGAGGTATTACCTGAGCACCGTGAGGATAGCGTGCAAAATTCATAAAGTTTATCAGCAAAGAGTTGGTCATTACAGTGATGAACATCTTTTTAACAGATGTCCGTCAGTAAGCAATAAAGTTCCCAGCTTTCATCTGGGGAAGGATTTGACCTTTTTCTTTTCTTACGATTCTATAGGGCCCTCCTGGTGAACCTGGGCCTCCTGGCCCGCCCGGTCCCCCTGGACCTCCTGTAGCGGCTATGGATGACCTGTTTGGAGGCCCACAGGATTATGACTCCGGGCCACCTCCTCCACCTGAGTTCAGTGAAGACGAAGCCTTGCCCAACAGCAACTCCAGCACCATTGTACCGATCGATCCTGGAGTTCAGGCCACTTTGAAGGCCCTGAGCAGCCAGATCGACAGCATGAAGAGCCCCGACGGCAGCAAGAAACACCCTGCCAGGACCTGTGATGACCTGAAGAGGTGCTACCCTATGAAGAAGAGCGGTGAGTACTGTAGAGGCAAAAAATTGACAATCCCACAACAGGCTCTTATTGAGTCCTTGTTTTTGGAAAAACATAATGAAATGTGGAGGAATTATTTCCAACAGTGGATCAGCCAAGAACATGTCAAATCTCAATCCATTTGCAGAATTTCTGTTGCAGCAATAAATACTTGAGTAACTTAACAGTTTCCCCCCGATGTTCATATCTTGTGTAGGAGAATACTGGGTAGATCCAAACCAAGGCAGTGCAGAGGATGCCATCAAAGTGCACTGCAACATGGACACTGGAGAGACATGCATTTCTGCCAACCCATCCAGCATACCTCGTAAAGTGTGGTGGAGCTCCTCCAGGAACAAACCTGTGTGGTTTGGAGCAGACATCAACCGTGGAACCCAAGTGAGCAATCACTCTGAATGTTTTACAATTTTAAGACTACAAATAAAAGGTTAAAAAATGTCCCAGAGAGAAGATGGGAACTTTAGAGAAACAGAGCAAATGCCATTCCAAAAAAGAGCTTGCATCTCTTTGCTGCCGATGCTAAGATTTAAGCTAAATCTACTTACTAGAAGCTAAAGGTTTAAGTTAACTCTACTTACTAGCTGCTAAAGATTTAAGCTAACTCTACTGACTAGCTGCTAAAGATTTAAGCTAACTCTACTTACTAGCTGCTAAAGGTTTAAGTTAACTCTACTTACTAGCAGCTAAAGATTTTAACTGTTTCCCAGCAGCTACAGATTCAAGCTAACTCTACTTGATACCAGCATCAGAAAAAAAAGACTATACATTTCCCATAAGACCATGCAGCTGAGTCTCCCTGATACATCTGTAGCTGCGCCATTAAATTTCTCTTATTTGTGTTTTTCAGTTCACTTACGGCAACCAAGATCAGTCGGTACACTCTGTCACAGTGCAGATGACCTTCATCCGACTGCTGTCCAAAGAGGCCTCACAGACTATCACCTACCACTGCAAGAACTCTGTGGCCTACAAGGACGCAAAGAATGGTAACTTGAAGAAAGCTGTCCTCCTCAAGGGCTCCAATGACTTGGAGCTGAAGGCAGAGGGGAACAACCGCTTCAGATACACAGTGCTGGAGGATTCCTGTACGGTGAGTCACAACACCCTGGCCCAAGCATTGCCTTGTAGCCCCAAACCAAAGCTCTATAGTAATCTATAGATATATAGGTTCTCTAAGGCACTCTAGATTATGAGGCGCACTTTCATTTTTTGAAAAAAATAAAAATAAAAAAAAACAAGACTTTTAAATGTGAAATATAGTGTGGAAAATACAATACCTAATATATTCCACTTGTCTGGTTTAAAAGGTCACATCCTGATAGTCACAGAAGCTGTTTGTCTCTCTTTCACAGCAACCAAATGGCAACTGGGGCAAGACAGTGTTTGAGTACAGGACACAGAAAACTGCCAGACTCCCCATTGTGGACATTGCCCCCGTGGACATTGGTGGCCCCGATCAGGAATTCGGCATGGATATTGGGCCAGTGTGCTTCTTGTAGAGCCGCCAGGAAGGACGCATGGAGGACTTTCTGGGGACTGTTGAACTGACGGCTGATGCGATCAGCTGCATTGTACATAGAAGTACTGAGGACTGTTCCGGCCCTGTGGCGAGATATTTATTGTGCCTTTTCAAGCCCAGTTCAAGACATCAAAGATTTGCGAGTTAGCTAAAGTGTATGAAAATTCCTTAAAGTCCCACTCATCCGTCTCTTGTAAGTTTAAGCTTCACTCATTGTGAACCTAATTTTAACAAATCGATGCCATAGGTTAAAAAAATGTCTTGTAACTAGCATCCAAGGACAGTCGCTCTGAGTCTGCATCCCATCTCTACAACTCCTTTCCCAGATCTTTCCTGTAAAATTGATCAAATACTTTAAATATGGTGCTATTAGGAGAATCACAGTTGCTGATGAGTTTGCAGATGCAGTGCTGATGATCTGATGTCCAGATATTTTAAGTTCTGTGCTGACCACGAAGAAGATCGGGACTGTCGATTGCTCGGTGTTAGCTACCTCGTCACCAGAACGGAGAAAAACGATGACACCCCATGTAAACCTTCTCTGCACCAGGTGCCGTTTGTGTAAGTAGTGTGATCCTTCTGTCTGTGTGGTCGAGGACAGGCTCTGGTAAATAAAGATCTTTTTTGTCAACTGTGGAGGGATGAATAAGGTGGTGTGTGCTGATGGGTAATTTTTTTCTTTTTTTCTTTCATGTGGTACAATAACAAGTGGTGCAATATAACCTCTTTTTATGCATGCCGGCTCTCCCTTTGCAGTGTCTTCTATGCGCCTGAAAGCTTTTTTTTTTTTTTTTAATGATCCGTTTCATAGAACAAAATAGCTGTGAGCGGCTGTTTGTTTTTTTTTTTTCTTAATTTTTTGCTATGCAACAAATTAAAGCAAATGCTTGTTAATCCCCCCGAGCTTTTGTCACATTGATTAAATTGTTACCAGCCTCAGGAAGATGGTCAATCTGGACACAGATAATCCAGTTTGGTTAAGAACAAATATTTGAAAACTATCACACAAAAACAGTTGTTTACTTGACAATAGATTTTATCTGTTTGTGACTACAAAATTGAAATTCCAGCATATTTATTACAGGTTTGTAGAAAAGGGAAGGAAGACAGTCTTTATTTTTCAAAATAAATGTTCTAATTTAGTCTCTGCCTTTTCTTGTGTGAGAAAAATTCATGATTCAACTTAAAGGGTAACACAACAGGGCAGTTGGAAACTCTACTCTCAACCCAGATTAGAAAAATCCATAAAAAAGGGGGGCGGGCTGAGTGGGGGAGGTGTGTTTTGGATCTGTGGTTGAGAGTGAGGTTAGCTTGAGGTAATGTAGTCATTTGTGCATTTTCAATATGGAGAGTGATACAGAGCAAAGACAAGCCAGAATTTTGCGGTATTCAATGCTAATTTCACTCAACCAGTGTTGCCTAACTTTTACGTCCACTAGAAAGTTGTGAGAGCCGGTAGATTTTGACAACAGAAGGCAAAACACCTGGGAGTCATGCTAAAGCTAACATGATAACGACCAACTTTTATGATAATGTGAAACTTGATGACATTCATCAGTTGACCAATCACCAAATTCAACTGTAATACCTCGTTTTAACTTGTAGGGGGCAACATACAGACTGTTTTAGAAAATAATTTCTTTAGAATTGTTAAAAATGTAAAAATGTGCCAACAGACAGACCTTTTTAAGCCCCATTTATAGAAGTCAACAGCCAAAAATAGTTGATTTAGTGTTTGGTTATCCTTTAAGCAAATGTTAAAGAAAAAAGGTTAAAATACAGCAAGAACAAAAGCTCTTCCTGCAGAAGTTTCCACAACATCTAAAGAAACCAGATTTGACAGAAGCTTAAAGCATGTAGGCTTAGGGATGACATGATTTCAGAGGTAAAACTACGACACATTCAAGGATAATCTCACTGTTTTTGGATTATTTTTTGTCTCATTATGGATCAAATATCACAGATTGAGAATAAAAGATTCCATTTTAATGAAAAGACTGTGAATACTAAAATGTATAACTCATACCATCATGTGATGTCATCATGGCAAACAACCACCTTCCATTCTCAGATTCAAAGCCAAGAACCACATCTTGCAATTTCTTAAATGACCAGTGGAGGCAGGCTGCATCCATCCATCCATCCATCCATCTTCTTGACCGCTTTGTCCCTTTCGGGGTCGCGGGGGTGCCGGAGCCTATCCCAGCTACTGATGGGCGAAGGCGGGGTACACCCTGGACAGGTCGCCAGTCCGTCGCAGGGCCTCAATCACACACACATTCACACCTAGGGGCAATTTAGAGTCACCAATTAACCTATGAAGCATGTTTTTGGACAGTGGGAGGAAGCCGGAGTCCCCGGTGAAAACCCACGCATGCACGGGGAGAACATGCAAACTCCACACAGAAAGGTCCCAGCTGGGAGTCGAACCGGGGCCTTCTCGCTGTGAGGCAAGAGCGCTAACCACTGCGCCACCGTGCAGCCCCACAGGCAGGCTGCAAATGGGAGCAATTTTCTACTGACTCTTATGTTAAAAAGTCAGATTTAAACCCCAAAATTAACACATTTACAGCCTGATTTCACAGAAATGATATTGCTGAGTGCATTAACATGGACAGTGTGGTACTAAGTACTAAAGTAAAACACTTAATTTATTATATTTAAAAACACACAAACTGTAAAGCATGGTGGTGGAAGACTTATGTGGGACATTTTTCTTTCTTCATAGAGATAACACTTTCAGGTTTGCCTTAAATAATTTAGAAACAATTAAAACTTTTAAAATTTAGTCTTTTTAGAGGACAACAAATAATAATAATAAACCTGGAACTTTTAAAGGTATTGATTCCAGCTGTCCTTCATGAAGCTCACAGCTGCCCCCTGCTGTTCAAACTGAGAACCTCCAGAAGTTCTAGATTTTCCACTCGGGAGATGAGAAGTTTACGAAACAAATAGGATCACAATGAGTTTTATATAAAGAAATAAAGATGCCACATTCAGGTGTTTATTCATGGTAAAGAGAACCGTCTGCAGGGGATATGTGTGAACGTAACAGAGGTTTTCTCCTCTGACAGTGAGTCCGTTTTGTGAGGAAATGAGCTCATGTCTTGACTGCAGGAGACCTCACTGCAACAGAGGATCACATTTCCCAGAACTTTTTTTTTTTGTTTTTTTCCACTGAGCAACACGTGGTGGAAACCTGTGTTTCCCATTACATGCATTACTGCCTTTTCTCAGACTTTATCAGTCATTATTTACGATGATTCAGAGACGATAAAACATGTACGTTTCTTAAAGGATTTTTTCCGTTGTGGCCACAAGCTTTCACAGACTAAAGATAGAAATAATGAGTTTAAGTAAATATTTTCAGCATTGAGAATCATGAGCCACATCTTACAGATTTATCAAATATATCTTTATCATAAAATATGTAGTCAGTTTTAATAACTAAACTAACTTACTCCTGTTTATTTACATTTTTACTATGCAAATGTGTTCACTAGTTGTTTATAACTCAGCTTGAAGGTTGAGTTCATCAGTTTCCCTACAGAGACGTTGTGTTCCAGTCGTCTTTTATTCACATTTTTGCAGAAATTGTTACATTTTGCCAATTACAAAAAGTAATGGCGGTTGTAGCAAAGTGCTAGAAAAAAACTGCTAAGCTCAATAAAATATTCTAGTTTCTAAATGTATATGCAAACTGCAACTTCAGAGAATTTCTATAAGTATTTCTGCACATGCATGAGTGTATTTTTTTAATCAAAAATCAAGCCCACAGAGTTGAACCTCCACATTTTTTTAAATCCTAAGGGGATGTCATTTATCTCATCGGACACTAGATGGCAGAAGAGGGCAGTTATTTCAACCAAACTGAACTTTTTAAGGTGATGTCTGCACAACTAAGCTATTTGATTCAAACTGAATTTGATAATAATAATAATAATAAAGTCATGTTTTAATCATGGTCTTCCAAACTCTCCAGGAGAGGGGATGGTCTCAAAGAACAGTGTGTTCTTGTTACAGTATCTGTACTTCTATTCTTCCAGTTTAAATCATGAAAAAGTCAATTATTACAACGTGAATGTGCTGACATGAAGCTGAATGAGCATCGATCTAAAAAGCAATGATGGTCCAGCCTGAACGTATTCATATAAATACAGTTTAGGTAAATTGTTACTAAATGCATCCGTCAGCATGTTTCTCATGTCGTCTTCATAACCAGCCTCATGGGATTTCCTCCCGTCTGTCAAACTGCTCCTATAAAAAGCAGCAATCAGGCATTGAAGCCACACGTGACGCTGAAAGTCAAAACCTGATCTGCTGCGTGAGCGAAAACGTTAGAGTGATGAATGGAAGTGGTGGTGGAGTCCAGACTTTAGGTCATTCTTTAGCGCAGGTTTGCTGCTACACCGCAAGCATATAAAACTGTATTTTTGTAAAGATGTTATTTTACAGTTCAGTAAATGTTGGTAAGTCAAACTGTCATTCACTGTCATTTTGGTAAAAAAATGTAGATTTATGTTCTAAAAATAGGTGCTAGATTTAGATTTTGTGGGAGGATTTATGAAGATGGGCCAACTTGTACAAAGATTGTATCTCATTTTGTTCTAAAATGATTCGTTTTTATTACACAATTTTGTTGCCACTAATCAAAATAAATAACCAATTAAACTAATACAAACTGAAAAACACAAACCATTTGCTTAGAATGAAATAAAAACCTTCTTGGGCTGTAGAACATTTAATTCAAACAAATTCTGTCCATCAGGTTAACATTTTGAGCTAAATTTTTGCCATTGAATGTTTGTCATTTCTAAATTTTGATATCCTATTATACGAGTTCTTCTTAAGTAAAAATGCTTTGCTGCTGCATGGATAGATGATTTTCTTTTGACGGTCAGTGATCTTTTCCTATTTTTATCCCATCTCCACTGACAGAGCATCATAATTTGTGACGGAATCGTTCTTTTCAAAGTTAAAAATCGGCCCACAGAAGTGGTTCAACTTTGCTGCAGCAGATTTATTCAAATTGTTGTGAATCAGGAGCAGATAAAAAACATTTTTGGATGCAAAAAATATTCTAGGGAGACAATAAGCTCCCTGCTCCGCTCCATACTGGAGAGGGAAAGGGGGGCGGGGTTGCTCCACACCAAAAATGGCCCAAAACGGCATAAATATAGTTTAAAAAAACAATTAGGATTACTTTACAAAGTACAAAAATGACTGGAGTGGGACTTTAAGCTCTGATGTACTTGCACTGTATTTTTGGACACTAAGTTGGTCCGAAGTAGAAGACGCAGATGCTAAAAAATGCTACATTGCTAAAAAAAAATGCATGTTAAAAAAGAAAAATCCTATATATGTCACAATTTTTCATTTTCTGTGTTGCTTTTGTACAACAAGGCCGATTCTTCTTTTTCTGCATTTCTCTCACTAATACATACTAATACAAACACACCTATGGTGCCCTCTAGTGGTTGCTAGTGGGAAATAACAAACGTATGAGCCTTTTTTTTTTTTAAATCACATATAAGTTGCATCCCAAAAAAAAAAAAAAAAAAGAAGCGACTTATATTCCAAAAAGTATGCTGAATAGAATAAAACACAAAATGCTTTTTTTCAACTGAACAGTTACATTTTGAGATGCCTGATCAGTGTTAAAACATTCAAACTACAATAAAAATTCTTGCCAAAATACAAAAAAGGAAATATATATATGTGTGTGAAAAAGGCACACATGAGCAAAAAGTTTTCTTTCCAGTAGGAGTTTCTTTAATAACTGTTACATTAAAGTCAATACGACCAAAAGTACAGAAATGTTCTGCATAAGAGAAAATAAAGAGAAGAAAAGGGGCGGAGCAAAATGAAAAAAAAATAAAAGGAAATTGGATGAAAAAGTTAAAAGAAAGTAAAATATTAAAATGACAGATCATAAAAATGTGCCAAAAAAACCCGGAGATGTCAGTAAGAAGAAGAAAGTCAAAGTACAAATTTAAAGTAAATGTGTTAAAGTGAATTAATGCTGAGTAAACAAAAATATTTGAGGTTATAGTTAAAAAAAAGAACTGTCACTGAAACAAATCCCAACATTTTTTTTTTAGTTCAACAACAAGCAGGAATGTGTTAACGGTACAGAACTCAGCTGGTGTACACACACATACACACTTATGGAGACTCTGCCACACAGTGTACCACTGGACGTATCCCACTATTTACATCAGGACTGTGCAGTTAAAAAGTACTGGGAAGTACTCCTTCTCTCATCTTTATTACAAAAATAGCTCTCTTCTATATTGAATCAGAGTTTACCTTGAAAACCAATTCCAATGCAAATGTTTACAAAACTCAAAATGGAAAAGGGATTGGGGGGGTTGACCTTTGACATCGGACAGGGTTTTGGCACTTCTTCATACAAACGAGTTAAAAGTCGGCCTCAAAGGGTCTTCTCGGCATCAGCAGCGGCCGTCCAGCGGGTCCAGAGAGAAGACGGTGCCCTCCAGAGTTAGTCCCATTTTGAACCCCTCCTGGAGGAAAAACAGGAGTCATGACTCAATATGCTGAGTCATGCTGGGAATACAACAACGAATGACTGAGCATGCAGCTTGATGGGGAGAACTGATGGACTCGTTTCATCACTAAAAAATGAATGAATATTTTCTGAGAATCAGAGTTCTAATCTGCAAACAAGACAAGATATGCACTTTTTTAATAGTAGTTACTATTTAGTAAAGTATACATGCATCTAAACAACACATTGGTTGTATTGAAAGCATGCAAAAGACAGAAGAAAGAGTACAAACCATCTCTGACGCTACAGAAGGAAAAGAAGCAGGAAAAAAAAGACATTCATCTGTTAGTGGTTAAAACAGGCTTGAAATAAGTTTGGAACAACGTCGCCCCCTACTGGAAACGTCCTGCATGAGCTCACAGACATGTCAGAAACACAATCCTGAATTATTCATGTTCTCATGCCTCAGGTGTTTCAGTCATATGTCAGAGATTGAAATATTGAGGACGGTGTGACAGGTTCAAATGCAGCAATGTGTCATACTTTATCTCTGATGCTGTTAGCAGACATATTTGTCTCCTAAGTTTATGACTTTATTCTCGTAAATTCACAAGTTATCGTTTATCAAATTATAACTTTATCCTCGTAAAATGTTGACTTTTTTTCTCATGGTTTTATAACTTTATAGATTTTTGACTTTATCCTCATATAGTCATTTATTTTTATGGTGAGCCAATACTCAGTTGTCAGATTAAAGTCACTTTTCTTAAAAAGATTTCTGAGTTCTCCATCACTTTTGAGAAAAATGTATTAGGTGGAGGCTTTCAAGAAGCCCTGTGGGTTTTTGCCTTTCCCTGAACTGTATTTAATACAATGTTTTTTTCTTTTCCATTTTAATTGTCAAAAATCTTAGGAAGCCTATTGTATAAAATTAAAAACTAGGTGTTTTTTGTTTGATTTTTTGTGTTTTTATGGTAAAAACTACAAAAGCAAACGACTATAAACAGGCTACACTCTACCTATAAATCTATTAGATGAACTGTGATTGAAAGT
>NC_050532.1:10129455-10137664 GCF_002922805.2 Oryzias melastigma | reverse complement strand
GATAATGTGTCAAAAACATCAACAAATCCGATCGTTGAGACTTTTCAACTCCCGGTTAGAGCCCAGCCTGTTTGTGGTTCTTTGCTTTTGTAGCTCCTAAAATATTAGAACAAAGCACATAAAAACAGCACAAAAACAGACACTTTTTGCTGTTGATGTTGATTATAATGCACTTCCATACAGATAAAACTGAATTTATTTGAGCTGAACTTTCAGAGTTTAGGACTGAGTTCTGGAATCATCCTGACCCTGTAAAGAGCCTGCAGGATCAGACTCGGAACACCAGACACAAACAAATACAACTAAAAGAACAAAAAGACACGAGCACACAACAGTTCCTGTGTCGATAACTGGTGATTTACACTTTGCTGTTCTGTACAAGTCAGAAAGATTTCCCACAAGCTGAGAGGGAGATGCCCCCCCGCCTGTCTATGTGCAGCTAATGGACAAAAAATGAAGACGGAGCACCAACTCAGGATAGATGTATGAGCATCAATTAGCATTTAAAAAGCACTTTGCTCTGTTATTTGAGCGACTCCTCAATGATAAGGTCTCCCGGCCGAGATCTTTATTAATATGTTGTTTTGAACACTTCCTGTTCATTCATTTTATTCATTTAATGTTTTCCCTGTTTAAAAAAAAAAGTTTTTTTTTCCTTATGCAATATGCCTTTATGGGTTTAACTCTTTACCACCTGGGATGTTGGAGTGGACACTTTAATAACTCCCCAACAGTTTATGTGACACTGCTCCTCTTTGGGACAGAACCAGCTGGTTACATTGATTGCATAGGCACTTCACTACTGTAAAGTGTAGCATATCAATGCAAAGCTGCTTTTTCAGAATCTGTTGGAATTATGTTAATTGTGTCAAAGAGTTACAGTAGTAGAAAGAACTTGCAGCGCAGCTAAAGCTCTGGGTTTGAAGGGGTTAAACAGCTTCCTGTGGACAGACGGGACACTCACCTGCATCTCATCCAGCTTGGACTGAATATCTGGGGGGAAGTCTGCGGCTCCGCAGGTGAACGGATCGAAGGGCTCTGCACCAAACAGGTCTTTACCTGCAGACACGACCAGCGTCAGCCTGAGAAAAGGTCTCCACTTGTCCTGTTTTCTACTTTTTCTTGAGCAGGAATCTTTTGTTCAGAAACATTTTTACTCTGAAGAACCTGTAACCCACAAGCTGTGAGCTCGCTCACTTATGTCAGGCGGCAGCGTGGTCGGTGGAGGAGGTGGGCAGCCGTTGCTGGCTGGCACGGGGACCAGCGGCGTCACCGGCGAGAAGGGGACCATGTCGAAAATGTCTGTGGACTGTGGTTTTGTAGAGATGCTCCCCACCTGCACACAAACGTGAGTCAGTGTGATCACAAACCAGACTGCTATTTACAAGAGACAAATTAAACAAACAGAAACAAGAAAATGGCTTTAAAATAGAGCAGTATTAGAACAGAAAAAAGAAAGAAATTGAGTGTTTTACGCGAGGCCGCGGGATGCTGCACCCCTCGCTAGCTTTAGGGATAGGGAGAGCAGGTTTGGCAGGTGGAGGAGTTAGTAACCCTGTGGAGAGGTTGGACTCCGGCGAGCTCATAGGAGTGAGTGTGACAGAGGAGATTTCCAGACAGGAGAGCGACTTGATGCTGTGGCACCAGAAGAGAGAGGAGGGCCTCTGCAGCATGTACGCCTCATTACTCGCATTTATGTGCAGCTGCTGAGAGAAGATTGCAGACAGAAAGTGACCAGAAGGGTGTTAGTCAGTCCTGGAGAGCAGCGGGGGTGCAGGTGAAGGAATACACAGCTGCCACACACACACACACACACATAAGTGTTACCATTTGGCCTCATTAGATCCTGAATGTATTGCATTCCTCATCAGAGCACTCAGGTGTGGGATTACTTTGGCTCAAACGACTTTGACGGCCTGCAGATGGGCCCAGTCGATCCGAACCTGACGGTACTGGACTAAACTCAACGCTTCTATAAAATCAAGGCTGATTCATGACAAGAAAAACATCAAGTTTGCGCCTGAAAAAGTATAATAGTGTCTTTTGGTTGAGTTGACCGTAAAACAAACTTTAAAATCCAACTCAGACCACCTTTGATCTATCTTTTAAAGTGTTCCCAGTGTTTTTTTTTTTTTTCTTTTTTTTTTTATGATCAAGCCGTTTTTTTTAGCCAAAATTTTAAAAAGTGTCATTTTATACGACCTATTTTCTGCAGAGCGGCATAAATTCATTAGAAATTCACCTCCGATTAGTCACATGTATGTGTTAAAGACAATATTAGGTTAGATTTCAGGTTGAGAAAATGTTAGTGTTACTTTTCTGTCGACTCTGCAGAGACCAGAACACTGAATCAGGAGGAAATCCCAACAGAGAAACAAGGTTAAGAGTTTCTCAGAACAAAAGATAATTGATATCTCAACAATTTAGGGCCTTCCAAGACTCCATACACATCTTCCCAGAAGAAAAAGAAGTGGGGAAAGATTGTTTCTAAAGGACAGAAAGCTCTTATGGAGAAGCACACTGAGGCCAAAGATAGAAGAGACATTTTAACAATGTCCAAAAGTCAAGTAGACAAAGAGATCAGATCAGACTGAAGGACTCCTTCAGTCTGATTGAATCAAACATTTTGCAATTGGCAAATAGACCATTTTACTTGATATGAAACACACCTGTTATTAAGTTTGTCTCTGATTTATTGTACATGACAAAAACCTTTTTTTAAAATAAATTGCAATTCCAGTTTGGTTTTTACACTGAACCAAAGTATAAACGCAACACTTTATTATTTTTCTCTGATTTGTCCCAATAGTGAGGATCTCTCAAATGCAGAGATAGTCCATCCCACCTCACAGGTGTGCCATATCAGAATGCTAATGAGACAGCATAATTATTGCACAGGTGTGCCACATCAGGCTGCTGATTAGATATCAGGATGCTGATTAGACAGCATAATTATTGCACAGGTGTGTCATATCAGGATGCTGATTAGACAGCATAATTATTGCACAGGTGTGCCATATCAGGATGCTGATTAGACAGCATGATTATTGCACAGATGTGCTATATACGGATGTTGAATAGACAGCGGGATCATTGCACAGGTGTGCTTCAGGCCGGCGACAATAGAACTCCACTCTGTGGCCTGTAAAATGTCGGTCCACTCCTCTTTAATGGGTTTGTGCAGTTGCTGGATATTGGCAGAAATGGGAACACAGTGTCATATACACGTATCCAGAACATCTAAAACACGCTCAATGAGTGGTATGTCTAGTGAGTATGCTGCCCATGCCAGAACTACCAATAATTGTGTACAGATCCTTGTATCTGTGTAATATTGTGCTGCAACATGAGGTGAAATTCTTGGATGTACGGCTCAATAAAAGACTTCAGTCACAGTATCTGTGAATTCACACCAACATAAAGGAAATGGGCATCCATCCATAACGTACCATAACCCCACCTGTTGTGGTAGTCACACTAGATACTGAACGGGTCCCCAGACCTCCCAAAACCCCCCAAAAAACTGCAAATTACACAGTAGCCTTTCATTGTGGCCAGTCTAAGGCACACCTGTGCAATAATCATGCAGTCTAATCAGCATCTTGATATGGCTCACCTGTGAGGTGGGATGGGTTATCTCACCAAGGTAGAAGTCCTCACAATCACAGATTTGAGAACAAAATTTGAGGGAAATGTTTATTTTGTGTTAGTAGAAAACGTTTGAGTTATTCTCATAACAAGTTTGAGCTAAAACAAGTTTTCTTTACATTTTCGTTAAGTGTCTTTTTAAACTGTTGCTGTTTTCATGCCAACATTGATGAACGAAGACTTTACTTCAAGATAAAAAGGAAGAAAAGTAAAGATGTTGGAGAAATAATCTTTACAAAGTCAGGACTCCTGCAGCTTCTCTAACTAGTCTATGAAAAACCCAGAAGGAAAGGCCTTCTGCTGCCTCTCTAATCTCCTGTTTACTTCCTGCAATGACGGCTTTTGTCCACAGTCATCTCTGACCATCATTTTTGCTTATAAATACTTGTTTCATCCTTATATATATATATATATATATATATACATTTAAATAGATTTAGGTGTTTTCTGGTTGTATAACTGTGTGGTCTGCAGAAATTTAGAATCCATTTTCTTTTAGAAAACAATAATATTCCATCTACAGTTGGCTGCATCAGTTTTCTCTTTGTTCCTGTGATCACAGTCGTGACATGTTTGCTGTCTTCATCAACAACAGAGCAGAGAAGCCTTTGGACAGATGCTCTCCCAGCTGAACATTTGGCAGCATCTCTGCAAACACACCTTGATCTGGTGAACAGTTAGAAAAAAGCTGCCTGAAGCCAAATGCTGTTTCTTTCAACCTTAGACAGCCCTGCTCTGCTCTTCTTGTTACTTCCCTGTTCTAGCACCTCTGAACTGGGTAATCGCCTCTTAAGCCATAAATTTAGCGAAATTGTGATTATTTTTGGACTGGACCATGACTTAGAGCTTTTACAGGGCTTATATATGCACATATATTTTTACAAAAGTTAAGATGTTTGTTTTTGTGGGTGAAACACAGACACGCTGCCGAGGCCGCCTCTAGGATGACATCATGAAATGCACGGCACCCATCGAGTCGTCTTACTTCTGGGTAGGACTCATGAAAACAATTAATATTTCATAAATAATTTGTTCTTAGTGTTCCAAATGTAATATTTTATCATATTTATGGATATAGTTTACTCTTAAAGGTTTTAAAACAATAAAGGCCCTTTAAATCTCTACACTAGTTACCCTGAGGGACTCCTAGTTAGACACGGATCTCCAAATCTACATGCTTAACTGGTAAAACCTGGATAATATGCTAATCTACTTTACTTTACACTTCTGTGCTGTAAACAGTCTTCTTCTTCACAAAACTATTAATCTTCAAGCCCAACCGAAAACCTGTTTTTCTTTTTACCTTTTTCTAAAGGTTTTACTTCCTACTACTTTTGTGTCTAATGCTTATCAGTGTAACGCAGCCTCTTTTTCCTGTCGGAATAAAAAAAAAAGAAGCTGCCTCGCTGGGGGGTCTGAGGAAGAAGATGCAAAAATCCTCAACATAAGCAGAAGAACACTATTAATAAACAAGGACTGCTGTGCACAGTTTGAAAATATATTAAATATGTATTAAATAAAAATAAATAGATATTACCATAAAATCAGAATTAATTTGCGAAACAAAATAAGGATTCATTCCTCATGTTAATTTCCATTTAGCTGGTTGACTCAGACTTGGTGCTTTAATGGTTCATCCATTTCACTTTCAGCTTTTGCTTTATCAACTAAAACTCATTCACTTATTCTATAAACTCACATTCTCCTCAGATTTGTATTTTTTATACATGGAAAATGTTCATAATTGCATTGTGATATATACTTTAATATTTTTGCTGCGTTTACATTTGTTGAGTCATAACTTTTTAGTCAACCTCTTCGCAAAAGCTGCATTTATGTATTTTATTTTGAAGGTTTATAAACCCATGACTGTAAATCTTCCATTTAGTAAATATTATCAATATTCAGGACATATGAGATGAACTAATGTAGACTGCAAACAGTCATGCCTTATTTTTGAATCAGTAACCGAAATACTGTGGATCTGAATTATGTATTTTTTCCCCCTAAAATAATGAGTCAACAATGATATTCTTTGGTCCAGAAACCACTGACACACAAGTGTTTCATTAAACAGGATTTAAAGATATAAATAATAATAATTTAAATAAAAGCTTTTCTTTAACAAAGAGACTGAATGACGTCATTTCAGTCGCCAACTTTTGGCACTATGGGTGCCGCCATGTAATTAATCAATAGAGGTTTATGGAATTTGGCTTCTTGGAGCCAGCAGGTATATGATGTTTGGAACATGATGGGGGAGGAGTTACTCAGGTCCAGTTTTTCTGTACAGTCAATGGTTGTGATCACTGTAGCTTTTACTGTAAATGTTTAACGTGTGTTTGTCTTCTTACTGGTGGAACATGAGCTATCATCAGCTGCTCCTCCAGATCCTGGAGCTGCTTCTTTAGCTCAGCATTTTCCGTCTCCAGTTCCTGAATCTACAGAAAAAGAATTAAATGGTTATTGAGAAAAAGCAGGGCAGTCCTCTTTAAAACCTTCTAAATCACTCTTTATATTTCCTGCAAATAGCAGATAGAGTTTTTTAACCCAAAAGAATTAAACAAAAATGACTGAAGGAATGAATTATAATTTGAATGTTGCATAGTTTTTGCATCATTTTTTAATGCAAATAATGTTAGCTGTCTAAATCTTGTTTGAATGTTATAGGAAAAGACAAAACTAAAAAACAAGCAACACCATTTCCAAACCCATTTGTACTGAAGGGTTAAAATTAAGTTAGGAGACTAACTAAATGCTCCATGGAAATTTCCAGCACTTTTACAGAGTTTTACTTGTTATATGACTGTTTAAAAACGTTTTTCCTCTAAAATGAGTTCAAAAATGGGATGATTCATTGACTTAATCTGTGAATCAATCTCTATTTCTACAATCCAACCAGATCGATCTGTCTGAGGGAAGTCGTTCATTGAATCAACCAATGATATTAAAAATCATTTCAAAATAAAATACAAAGATTATATTGACATTGTGGTGACTCCTGAAGAGAAAAACGAAAAAAGAAAAGAGGAAGATATTGATATGGTGAAATACCATTTGGTTTGAGGCAAGGTATGTTTTTTTTTAATTGAACTGTTAGACCCCTACTGTGTTCAAATGATAACTACAATGTTAATTTCTTTCAGGCATAACTGAAAATGTTATTTTCTGTACAATATTTCATTACTTGATTTCTTTCAAATTCTGAGAAAAACCAAAATCATATGTTGGAAACGTTTCCATTGTTCACGTACTCTCTTCTGCAGGCCTCCGATCTGTTTCCTGGTCTCTACGTCTTTACCGCCTGACTCCAAGAACTTTTTGTATGCCAGATCAAAGGCCTGGCCGATGGTTAGAGTTATCTCTTCTGCCTAAAGATAAAAGCAACAAATTATAAGCAAATTACTCAGATTTTTTCTCTGACAAAATATATGAAGCTCTGGTTCAAATCATGCATGTTTGAGTAGCTCACACAACAGA
This sequence comes from Oryzias melastigma, assembly GCF_002922805.2. NCBI lineage: Eukaryota > Metazoa > Chordata > Actinopteri > Beloniformes > Adrianichthyidae > Oryzias > Oryzias melastigma. The sequence goes on along the minus strand of NC_050532.1, from coordinate 10,130,536 downwards.
TAAATGAGCGTACACATTTCTCACTGTCAAACACATAACACAGGTGTTTGTTAGACTCCGAGTCTTTGCAGATAAACGTAAATATCCTTTTATCGGTCTTGTCATCCGCACAGAAGGATATCCGGTGTAACTGACAGTTGTGCTCCACGTCCTGGAAAACAAAAAACATTCAGTTACGTTGTACAGAATAGAGCATGCTTTTGGACTACATGACAGCTTTAGATAGTGCACACCGTCTTGGTGTACCTTAAGAATGGTAAATGGTGTATACTTGCATAGCGCTTTTCTTCCTTCCTCGAAGGCCCAAAGCACTTTACAGTCACAAACCCATTTATCCATTCACACGTTCACACATTGGTGGTGGCTCTGCTGCCAAACACTGACGCCAACCTTCCACCAGAGGCAATGTGGGGTTCTTGTCTAAGGACACTTCGACACATTGGTGGGCAAGGCAGGAATAAAACTCGCAATCGTCCACCCTGCCGCCCCGTTACAGACAAAATGACAAAACTTAAGACTCACTTTTGTCTTGGGATCCAAAATCTTCACTCCATAAATGGAGATCTGAAGCTCCACTTTTGGGATCTTCTGACCTTCTGACTTCTTGATGTGTCTCTGAAACTGACAAGTGAAGAAAACAGAAAAAGATTTAGGACGTTGCTTTGGTATGAACAATTCTTGCCAGATTATTTTCCTTCAGTACGAATCATTTCTGCATATTTAAACAACATAAAAACAAACAAACATACACAAGCGTTTTGATCACCAATAGATTAAATACAGAGAATGTACCTGTTTTCATAGTTTTTGGCCAAAACACATTTCCATACATCATAGGTTCACATCATGGATCAAACATGTAGCCAGAGGTTGAAAAACCTGCACTCAACAGCACCCCCTCTCATACGCATAAAAACGAGCGAGTCCTCACAATCTGACGTCACAGAGTGAGACAGCCTCTTTCAGGAGTCTGCTCTGCCCCACTCTAACACAAACACCCAATTTCTTCATGGAGCTAGCAGTGATCAGCAAAAAAAACTTTGATTTTTCAATTTTTTTGTGTCCTGTCTGACATAAATTC
>NC_050532.1:10126675-10129307 GCF_002922805.2 Oryzias melastigma | reverse complement strand
GCAAAAAAAACTTTCATTTTTCAATTTTTTTGTGTCCTGTCTTACATAAATTCCATCTGAAACAGGGGTTTGTTGCTTTAGATGGAGGGTTCCTTTAAGACACCCCCCTGAAAATAACTAATATTTCATAAATAATTTGTTTTTTGTGTGCCAAAGGTAATATATGATCATATATATTGGTATAGTTTACTCTGAAAGGCTTAAGAAAACCTTGTTATGGCCCATTTAAAAGTTAAATATTGGAAAATTGTGTAATTTTTTTTCTTTTTGCCCGAGAAAAGCATCTTGGATAAAAAGTCATATATTTAGTTAAATCTACACCTTGAACTCAAAATGGTACAGGCAAAATAACATAAGATTGTCCAACAAACATAATCCTTTGTAGGTCTGCAGGAGATTATCTAGTGGATTATTTTTTTGCATGACTTAAACATTTGCCAGCGTAAATCCATTGATCCAGAAAAAATAAGTTTTAAATAGCCTTTAGCAGATGCTTAAGTTCACAGAAGTTGGTAAACGTTTGGTTTGAGATATTTCCTTAAAAAAAATAATAAAAAAAAAACATAACTTAACCTGAACAGTGATAGTGCATTCCTGGGAAATCGATGCTGAACAAGCTAAAGCACCCAGGTATTTCCACATTAGCCAGCATGGAGCCTTCAAGGACATCCTGACCTTTACAAACTCCTTCTTTTCCTCAGCACTTGATCTTTGAAAGCATTGCTCCGCTTCCTTTAACTGCCTGTGTATCTGGGAGAGTTACCATGGAGCTGTGGCCAGAGAGATCAAATGTATTGTGACAACAGAGCTTTGGGTTTGAGAAAACGGCCTCCCCGCACCCCCCAGCCCTGAAAAGGCCCCACAGATTCAGCTGTTGGCAGGAGGAGAGAGCGGGGGGGGGCAGCACATCCATATTAGCAGGAGTCTGTGAGAGAGCTGCCCGGGCCGTTCCCAGGCCTAAAGGTCTGCTTAAAGGGCAGCAGCGCCGGCCGCACTGGATTTTTCCTGGAAGGAACCCAGGTTAAGTAACGTTCAGTGGAGCTTCACCACAAATGTGGAACCCTGATGGTGTTTGACGATACAGTTTTTCCATTGGGAGGGTGTAGATTCCACCACACAGCAGCTGGTAAATGAGCTGAATCAGAAAGTTTTCTTAAGATTTCCAACTCTCAGCATCTGCACTTTAAAAGAGCTATTCCTAATGCTATTATGGAGCAAGAATCTCAGAATAATCTGATTAGGAGAGACACTTGGTGGATGGATATTCCTGCTTGCTGACTTTTCCATCTACGTGTGGAAGGCCGGCTGAGCAAAGTGCTGATGAGGCACTTCCAGGCATCTACAGTTGGGAGCTGAGACACTCCAAGGGCACCTTGCTGGGGGGTGGGGGTGGGGGCATTTGTCACTCGCTCCCACCTCCTCCTGCAAACCAATCTGCTCACTAAAGAACCGACTCCTTTCTTTGGGCAGAAGCTCGTCCGGAGACTGGCCTTACCTTCAGCTTTCTCACTGCATCCTTCACAACTTCGGTGCCTTTAGGGGCTTCAACCTCAGTGTTTCCCAGGAACTGGATGGAGGGAGAGAGAGAGAACAAAAGTGTGCATTAGTGTGTGAATTTCACATAAAAAACATTTACATAAATGCATTACTCTGGTGTTTCTCTGAGCTACACAGAAATGACCCGATTGACTGTTTTCCAATAGATGGAGCCATTGGGCTTAAATAAACCCTCTTAAGCAACAGACACTGTTACACTGTTACCAAAGCTTCATGAAAACCAAAGACTGTTTCAACATCAGAGTCCATAAACTCTGGTGTCCAACCTTCGACTTTCTACGAGAAGTTCCAAACAGGAAATACCCATTGTCTCCAAGAAGCCAAAATCCTATTGACTTCTACAGAAAAATAAATCACTGTTACTCAGTCATTACATTTGTCAGAATAATCATTCTTTCTCTGATGTCTTTCTTCTAACAATTTCCTTTTTCCCATATTTTTTTGTTGTTCAACTTATTCTATAAAGCCTAAATAGAAATGTGGTCTCATGTCAGACATTCAAAACATTTGATTGGCAGATTCTCCCGAGCTTACTTTCGAGTGGTAGGGGTGTGGCCTTCCAAAAAGCTCACCCCAGATTGGTGAGAGTGGTTGCCATAGAAATGTCTCAGACTGACTCGGACCAATCACAGCTTAGTGACAATTTCTGATTCCAACATTTCGTAATATTGCGAAAAAAAGGCGAGTGACTCGACTTTATTTCATCAGAGCTGGAAATAAGCCCTTTTGTGTGAGTGACATCACACTAACTCACTCTAGTTCTCCTTTACAATCTGTCCAACCCTCATAGGCAAACACACTGTTAGGAGAGATGCTGCAGAAGCTTCAACCATTTCTTCTACACGTCTGTTAGCAGGAAACTTGCATAGAGGTAGAGTGACCGCCCTGAGACTATAGCTGGTGTGTTCAAATTATATATATCAAGTTATACTTTAAAAATGGGACCTAATGCCTTCCCGGTTAATCAACATTAAGGAATTGGATCAACTAATCTGTTGGTTAAGTCACCAATATAATGTGAAAACAGCACCTCTGCAAATCAACGTAGAAACTCCTGCTTTGTTCCTCACAGAAA
>NC_050532.1:10120489-10126552 GCF_002922805.2 Oryzias melastigma | reverse complement strand
CACCAATATAATGTGAAAACATCACCTCTGAAAATCAACATAGAAAACTCCTGCTTTGTTCCTCACAGAAATCTAAAAAGCTTTATTTAAAAAGTTAAAAACTGTGGTTTTTTTCCTAAAGTGTCAGCATTCTGCATACATTAGGTGTGACAAATGGACTCTCTACACACTTGTGGTGGTGTCTTTGAGTGTCGCAGACACAGACCAGCGCACGTTCCTGACCAGTACCTTCTGGAGACGCTTCACAAGGCAGATGGAGCCTGGAGGCTCATCCATCACCTGACGACGCAGCTGAAAATGAACCTCCGCGCTTCTCATATCTTAATGCTGAGCATTCACACGTTCATTTCAAAGCTGCATAGAAATGACAAAATGTCGAGTTCAACCTCAAAAAGTCTGCGATGTTTTCTCCTCCAAAGTGAGGAGTTGACTTATAGAGAGAGAGATGTCTGTTATACAGACGGATTGGGACTGAAATGGGATTTTTGATGACACCAGCACCTCTGACATCTTGACTTTTTTTTTTAGCCGTCACCTGCAGGCCTAAAATATTTCAGCAACTCAGACTAAAATTGACTAAAGGTCACCTAAGGACAAATAGGTAAAGTGGTGCTGAAAATTTCTGGCATAAACAGGTTCAGACCAGGACAGATGATAATTTAAAGGTTCAGGTTTAAAGGTTGTTTTTTGATGATGGAAATCATATGTTAAGAAAATTAATCCCAAAATGGAATTTCTCAGTATTTCTTTATTTACATTATGAATCAGGAGTGGATGAAAAAAAGACATTGGTAAAAGAAATGCAATGGCCAGGCCACAAGCTCCTGCTCCTGCTCTGTTCTGAGGAATCCACTTGCAGACACACAGATCCGTGTATGTTTTCATTATCCTTGTCTGAGCCGATATCTGGCTCTAAACCAGGGTGGGCAAACTTTGTAACTAGCGAGCCACAAAGGGTTCTAAATTTTGACAGAAGGAGCAGATCCATGGAATCTGGATGAAAACATGCTTTAATTTTGATTGAATATAAATGTATACACTGTATTTTTAAAAAAAATAAGTTTGGGCGCTTTTATATTAAACTGGGGCTTCGTTCTTATTTTAGTTCCAACTGCACTGATGAGTTGATGTCCCTCAGAAAAAAAAAGACGCTGGAAAATGACTGTCCAACTCAAAAAAAAGAGAATCATTGTCTGCACCTAAACAAAGGTCAGTGTATTTATTGTGCACCATCTATAGGGAATCTTCAGAGAATAAAACATGAATAAGGATTATCAATATGACAACATCTTTGAGGAAAAATGACTAAAACAATGGAAGCAGGTGAACGCAATTGTTAAAAAATTGGTCAAAAATAATATTATTATGAGTTGTTAAAGTTTTTTTTTCCATTTTCACTTTTTAGCAGGAAAAATTAGGGATACAAACCCAACAAACTCAGGGATGGAGTGGTATTAAGTCTAAACGACACAAACTTCTGCTAAGAAACGGCTCCACATAAAGATGCTCATTAAAAAAGGACTTGACTAACATTTCAGGAGAAGTATTTAAAAAAAAAACTGGTATGACAAGCACCTCTTCAAATCAAGTGTCCTCCAAATAAATCCAATTAAAAAAAATCCTAAACAAGGTTCTGTTGCTGTGCCTGCAAAATAAAATTGAATAAAAGACAAAATAAAATACTTGTTTTTGTTTTGTTCTTTAGAGGTAACATTTCTACTATCTAAAGGAATTTAAATTATACAAGAACTATCATCTGAAGTACTTAGGAGCAGTTTTTTTAGTGGTAGTCTGTCTTTTAACCTGAGGAACAGAAACAAAGTTTGTGGTCTTCACTTCTTTATCCACAAAGAGCTTCACAAAGAACGCTCAGGTGTTTTAAACTGGATAGAGAAAACATCAGTGGGGGCTGAAACTCTCCTTTTATCCTGCTAAACTGAATCCCAACAGGTCATCACACCTTTTGCAGAGATCATAAATAACTTCTGGAAGGAGCCGCTTCCTTTAGGAATGCTCCATCCTTTGACGAAAGACTGGAATGGAACTAAAGCATTTAAAATCTAATGAAAACCAACATTTGTTTAATGATTACGTTTGTCCAGCTTTCCAAATGTAAAACAATTATCTGTCTGTACAGTCCACTTTAATGAATTGGTGGACTTGCTCATAAGAAAAAAAGGCAGAATTTTACTTTTTAAAAATTGTTTCTAGCAGCTCATCAGCATGTTTTTGTCTTCCTGGTTTTACGTTTACACATCCCTGTCAAGGCTCATTAAAGAGAAGCAGTGTGATTGTGTATTACCTTGGCGTTGTACGGTATATAGTGCTTGGCCAGAGCCTCCGGGGTGTGCATCCATGATTTATCTGAAACGATACAAGCAGCCCCCGCACTACATCAGCTGGGATAAACGGGTCAGTCAAAGCAGACGCATCATTAGCTACATGAGTGGCTCAATCGCAAATTAAATTAGGAGGAAAAACAGAGGAATACTATACAACACAGCACAGCACTTTTAGATTAAAACAACAAAAAAGAAAACATGTTTTTTTAGTGTTCTAGTTGAAGAAAAGTTTAAACTGAAAGGACAGAATGAAGTTCTTTTTTACATCTGTTAGCAACATGATTTTCACAAATCTGTATCCGTTCAACAAAACCTAATTTGCGAAGGGCTGCAGAGGCGACATTAAGAAATCAGCTCGACATAATTAAGAGATAAAAGTTTAGACATTGTGTTATAATACAAGCCAACAAAAAAAAGTGATACGATATGAAGATCCTTTGGTGAAATATTCAATCAATTCAGAAAAAAAAACTTACAGTATTCAGAAACAACTTTATTTTCTTTAAAAATGACAAAAAATACGTTTCTGAATAGGATTTGATGAGGTTTATAACTCATCTGGAATAAGAGAATTTCATTTTCCCCTTTAATTTGTCTGTTTGTATTTTGCACATAAAAACATCTGCGTGCATGAAAGGTTGAAAGTTACAGTAAGTCGAAAAGAACAAACACTGGAGCTCCGGTATTAAAGGGTTAATATTAAGTAGATTTGTATGGGCTTAAGTTAGGGCCAATATTATCTAAAACCCAAATAAAGCAAACTGAAAAAAATATTGGAGTTTGGCCAAAAATTGTCAGAGACTTTTGCCATTATAAAATAAATGTAATTATTTTCACCTTCAAATGTTCTGTTTTTTTAGGTTTTAAAAGAAAAATTTCCATTTCCAGACTTTTTTGTTCAGTTTCAGAACTTTTTTTCAGTTTCATTCATTCATCCATCTTCTTGACCGCTTTTTCCCTTTCGGGGTCGCGGGGGTACCGGAGCCTAACCCGGTTACTGATGGGTAAAGGCGGGGTACACCCTGGACAGGTCGCCAGTCTGTCTTTTTTTTTTTTTTTAATTTTCAAACCTAGAAATTCCAAAATTGGAAAAAAAATAAAAATAAATAGTTGAAAGGGGGAAAAAAAATCACATTTCAAGTTTATAAACTTAAAACAATGGATTATTTGAAGCTGAAAATAATTCTGTTTATTTTAAAATAGCAAAGGAGTGTCGGACATTTCAATTTTTTTTTGGCCAAACACCACTATTTTTTTCCAATTTGTTTCATTTGGGTAACATTGACCCTAATTCAGCTCCATAGATTTGACTTATTTTATATCTTGTAAGACTTCCATTTATCAGTCTGGTTACCTTCATGTCAACAGAACCAATGAGATTCAACATCTTTTGTTCCTCAGGCTGGAAAATTAATTTGTGAAATTTCACAACATTTCCTCAAACATGACAATCACCAGCTCAGTTGTAGTAAGTTCTGAAGATTCCTCCACCAAAAGTGAGCAGGAGATCAGACATCACCGCAGGTCCGACAGCATCCAATTATGCTGCTATCAGTGCTTGTTAATTCTCCTCACTCTTCATTTCCCGCTCATAAAACGGCTTATCAGCACAGTAATGAATTTTGTCATGAAAGACGCATGACTCTGACCTTGGGGCAGCTCGACTTGTTTCAGTTGATTGATTGCTTTAAAGACTCTGCAAGGTGCACAATGTGATTCAAGCATGTCCACTGCATGACAATGTGAACGGCTTACTTTACGCTGATGCTTTTGGCCAAGAAGCTCCACAAGTTCAGCGCATTGAGATAATTCATGAAAAGGCTCATATGTGCTTCAATTTTAGCACGTTATCAAGATCTTTTAAAATATTTAAAATGCCTTAAAGAATTATTTTAAAGACCCACTCAGATAAAAGTTGGGATTCTGGTATTTTTGGCATTTTGTAGCATTTTTCTCATGATGGAATAACATTTATAAAGAAAACTAAGGTTAAAATTGCATTTCTGAGTATTTCTTTATACAAATTGTGAATCAGGAGCTGACAAAAAACCTTTTTGATGTTAAAAATATATATTGGGCGAGCCACAAGCTCCTTGCTCCTCTCCATTCTGATGCATCCACTTGTTCACTAGATCCATGTACGTCTTTGTTTTCCCCGTCTGTGTGGGCCTCTAGCCTCTATCGATGGAACTTTTTGTTAGGCCAAATCTGAATTCTTTCGCTACCCCTATGGCTTCTCCCTACCTCGACATTTAGCCCTCCAAACAGACAATTATGGAAAAAAAGTGTCTTCGAATTTGGACGTCACTCCCACTTAATCATCAATAAGCGCCAGTCAGCTACATTAGCGCAGAGCTGCCAGCGTTTGGAAATGCATAATAACATCAGTTTTATAATTTTAAAAAGGTTGAGTTGAAACAAAAAGTCTTTACTTACATTAAAATGTAAACTTCTGTGCTTCAGAGCACATCCACATGAAGAAAAGCGCTTCTCGACATCCCTCAGCTGGAAGGGTTAGCCTTTAAAAAACTAGTTCTGACACCCCTCCCCCTCCAAATGCCCCTACACTTGGAGAGGTATGGAGAAACCGAGGGAGTAGAGGAAGAGTTCTGATTCGGCCTTAGGTCGGGGGTTGTGAGGGGCTGTAAGCTAGCAGTAGATTAAACAAAGAGCTCTAAGCAACTGGGAGAGGAAGAGGAGGTTGTTCCGTGCCAACAGTCCCGCCCACAACTCAGAGGTGAATTCATAATAAACTACTGCCGCTCTGCAGAAACTAAGTCCAAGAAATGACACAGGGATCATTTTTTTATTACTTTGACTAAAAACTGCATAATCATGATTAAAAGACCACTGAAAGAGGATAATGAGAGTGGGTCTTTTAGATATTTATAAAGTCTTACAAATTTCTTTCAAAAATGTTTTCTGTTAAATGATTTATCATTTATCTTTCTGTTTATTCAGTCATTTATTTCATAAAGTGTACTTTTGTTTAAAATATGGGTGAAATTGTTGCCAAAAACAGAGAAACTACCCATAGAAAGCTTTAAAACTTCTGAGTTACTATTAACAACGGTAGCATCCCAGTTTTTTTATTGTTTTGTTTTTCATAGACCTGCTATGATATTCGGTCTTTCAAATGTCATAAACTTGATATAAGACTTTTTTCCATTGAACTCTGTTTTTAACTAAAGCATTGTCACTGACGTACATAAATCAGGACGGAACCTCTTTTTTTAATTAAAAAAACAGCACAAAATACCTGCAGAGTTGGCCAGTAAAATAACTTTTTAGAGGTTTCATCAGCAACAGACAGCAATCGAGGCCAATCATCATAACGCTTGAACATTTCAGGCAGGGAGAGCCTGTCAGAGGTTGTGGATGGGAGCTGACGGGTACCATCAACCACAGTGTCAGTTTCTTGTGTAAATTCTGTGAGGGAGCAGGATTCTGCTTCCACTTCAGAACAGGTACATCCCAGCAGGGTCCCGAGCTGGTATTATAGCTGGCTATTCTTTTATTTTTTTCATTCTAGCAGATGCAAAGCAAAAGAGAGAAGCAATGTAAGCTTACAAAATACTGAAAAAGGGACATAAAATGGTCTTTTATCTTGATTATATTCATACATGCGGCTTCTTTATGCATAAATAACAAGATGTCGGCGCATGAGTGCTCCACGGTTCATTATTGAACAATGCAAGTGTAATGTCTCACATCGGATGGA
>NC_050532.1:10098807-10120406 GCF_002922805.2 Oryzias melastigma | reverse complement strand
CTTCCACTTCAGAACAGGTACATCCCTGCAGGGTCCCGAGCTGGTATTATAGCTGGCTATTCTTTTATTTTTTTCATTCTAGCAGATGCAAAGCAAAAGAGAGAAGCAATGTAAGCTTACAAAATACTGAAAAAGGGACATAAAATGGTCTTTTATCTTGATTATATTCATAAATGCGGCTTCTTTATGCATAAATAACAAGATGTCGGCGTATGAGTGCTCCACGGTTCATTATTGAACAATGCAAGTGATAATGTCTCACATCGGATGGACTCCCAGCCTATATAATTACAGAGGTATAATAAACAGCACACATTTAAAGACAGAGTGTAGCACCTGTTGGATAATGTGGCTCAAACATCTGTTGAACGGCTAAAATTAGCTCATGCATTTTAAGTTCACAGAGAAGGACTTGGATTCATTTAAGGGATGTTCTGTGAGGTCAATCTTGGTAGCAATGGAGGAAGAGACTCCCTTTAAAGAAAAATCAATACCCTCACAAGACTTAAATGAAAAGCAATGGAATCATTCCTCTTTTTTAAACCGTAGGGCCAGCAGAAAAGATTCCAGAGCAGACTAAAGATAAAAGATGGAGAACGGAGTTGACAGCAGGATGGCAGGAAGGCTGCCATATCAGAAAAGATCTGCACACCCTGTCCTGAGCTTTCTGGGCTCAAGTACAGTACGTTCATGTCTCTCTGGGCAGCACTAACAGGTAGAGACTAGATAGTACCTCTAAGGTATTAATATTTACCTGTTTTAGCTTTAAAATGTGAAATAAGGGATATTCTTCAACATTAAAAACAACTAAACAGTGTCTAAAATGAATTATTTGTTAAAAGTTCATACATTAAGCAAATTGGTGAAAGCGACAATGCAATAGCTTTCATCATTTGTGCTTTTGCTATGAGCAAATACTACATTGACTAGGAGTGATGCCTGATCAATCATTGAACAGAAGGATACAGTTGACATTTAAGGAAAAAAAAACACTATCTGATAGTAAATGTTCATTCACCAATTTAAACAACAACGTGTTAAATGCATTGACTGTATATGAGAACTGGACTGAGTGACCCCTCCCACTTCTCTTTCAAAGTTCCATAAACTTCTATTGAAATATAAACATCTATTACTCAATTATTATGTTAATCAGAATAACCATTCTTGCTCTGCTACATCTTTTTTACATGTACCTGCTAATCCTAATTTTGTTTTTTTATGTATTTTTCTGTTGTGCAAGTTATAAACTGACCAATCAGAACACTCAGTAAAAGTATGTGGTCTCACGTCAAACATTTAAAACATTCAACAGATTTCTGGCAGATGACTGCTTACTGACAATGTCTGGCTCCAACATGGTGGCATCTGTATCATGACTTCATTTTGTTGGAGCCGGAAGTAGGTTAATGTATATGAATGACATCACACTAACTCAGTCCAGTTCTCATATACAGTTAATAGTTACATTTTTACATCCATCCATTCTTCAAGAGGTGTTTAAAGGATTAAGGCGTGTGGAAGAGATTTTTTAACTATAGACTGTAGAATCACTTGACATCTTGACCCCGCCCCCCTCACATTCTAAATAGGAAGTACCTGCTGGTTCCAAGAAGCCCAAAACCCATAGACTTCTATAGAGAAATTGACAATTATTACTCTGTTATTATATTTTTAGTGAATCAGTGGACTTTGAACCAGCTCACTTATGATTGGTGATTGTAGTTGCCCTAGAATTGTGACTCTGATCCCTGTCGATGGGTTTCAAAATGGCAGCACCAGTATTGCCAAAAAATGACGACTGAATTGGCTTCATTTCGCTGGAGTCAGATGTAAGGCATTTTCTTTGGGTGATGTCACAGCTGGCTTAGTCAATTTTTTTAAAATTTGGTTTTAACAGGTGGAGCGAAGTTTCAGGTGTGATATGTGACAAAAAAGTGCAGCCAAAATGAAAGGGAAGGTGTAGGAAATGGCAGTGAGAGCAGCCATATTGGTTTAGAGACAGACAGAAAGAGGAGCTGGAGATGTTAAGAAAATGTTGAAGATGAATAGTATCAGGCATGAATACATTAGAAGGGCAGCTCATGGTAGATGTTTTGGAGATAAATGCAGGGAAGTAGATTGAGATGGTTTGTCCACATTCAGAGGAAGGACAGTGGATGGGTCGGTAAAAGGATGCTGAGGTTGAAGCGACTAAGAAAAAGGCTTTGAGGAAGACCAAAGAGGAGGTTAATGGATGTAGTGAAGGAAGACATGAGGGTGGTTTGTATTAGCAAAGAGGACAAGGAGGAGATGGAGACAGATGATTTGCTATGGTGACCTCTAAAGGGAGAAGCCATAATCAAATGAAGAAGACTGTCACCAAGATAGAAAACATCCTTTTCTGCTAAGAGGAGAAAAAACAGCATTTTCTGTTAGAAAAAAAGAAACATGCACAAAAATCAACACAATTTAACCATTTTCCTCTAATCCAGAATAGCTTAAAATGAATTCAAATTTACAATAACTCGGCTTTTAGTGGTTACAAAGCTCTAAGCTAGCCCTGGCTATTTGCAGCTTCAATACAACACTGAGTTGTGAGTGCTCAATTTTGCACAGGGCCACAGAAAGTGAGCAGGCAATAGACTAATTTACTACAGTGCTCAATCAATGACACACAATGATTTCTTTTCTTGTGGCTGTGCACAGCTCTCCATCACACAGAGGACAACCTTAAACAGGCTCCGAGCAGAACAAACTGAGCCAGAGTTCTACTCAAGAGAGTGCTCCTTTGAGATAAAATGGGGAAAAAAACTGGGGAATTTAACCAGCACTGCTGTTTTGAAAAAAATATGCAGGGAAACAGACTAAAGGTTGAAAAAAAAAAAAAAATCGTTAAAAAGCTTCAAATAAATGAGTATTGGTAATTGAGAGGAAACACCTCCATCTTTGACCTGATAGTTTTCAGGACAGATATAAAAAAAATATTTTTGGGGGTAATTTAGTGCAAAAAAAAGTAAATGTGAAGAAGCTGGAGCTGCAACAAAAACAGAAGAACTCTGTTGAGACGAAGACGTCTATTCAATTTAAAGGCTAACGATTTTGTTTTTTAACCAAGACACATTAAAATTTCGAACCGTAATCACAACATAATGAAACTATTTAATTAAACAAATAAAGTTAAGATAAGTGGAGAAATGCAATAAATTATGTATTTTAGGGGAAAAGGAAATGGGTACTGTCTAATCAAAGTGTAAAAACACTCAGAGTTCACACATAAAACCTTAATGAAACATCATTCAGTTGTAGTCTATTTAGATTCTCATTAATCCAGGAAGTGGACTCAATAAAAGGTTTTAAATTTGGTTTATTTTTTTATTATTGAAGAAAAAAGACTTTGGAAAACCTCTTGGAGAAGAAATGAAACATTTCAATAATAAAAGATGAACCAGCTGACCATTTTTTTACCTGCGACTCTGAAAGTGGGTGGTAGCATTCAATCCCATAGGAAAAAAAAAACAAACAATTTTAAACGTCTAACTTTTATTAAATATAGACAACAATTCCACATTTGAAGAGGCAAGGCTGGGCTATCACTTTTGTTGCTCCTGACATTCAAAGATTTCATCCAGTCAATAACCTGAATTATGTATAAACACTGACAATAAAACTGCAATTATATTCTCTACTTTTCACTTTGTTTTATTAGGTTTTTATAAAGCTGTTTGCAAAAACAATACAATTTCTAGAAATGCAATACTAAAAGATTGATGTCTGAGTTTTTATATTATTCCTATAAAGCATATTGTGGCACACTTCAACAGTAATCTGATCATAGAAATGGATATTTTGACAAAACAGTTCAGTGTCTCAGAGGGTGAACTGCTCGGGTAAAAACACTCCGTGGGAGGACGAGTACGGTGGCCCTGACATATGTGAATGTTGCCTTATGTTTTGTGTATTCTTGAAAAATCAAATTAAAAGAAAATTAAAAAAGCAAAATAAAAATAAAAAAAATAAATATTACATTTCAGAAATCAAAAGTTTCCAGAAACCAATTTTATTTAATAAAGTAATTTCCTAGAAATCAAAATGTAATGTAAACAAGTTAAAGACCATAAAAAAATGTGTGATATCACTGACTAGATGATGACATTTGAATTTTCAAGAAGAAGGAAAAGCAGGAGGAGGTTTTACCTGAACTATGGTAAAGAGTTGATTGTTAAATCACAAAAAATTTGCTGTTCTTCCAACCAGAAGCTTAACGAAATGTCTTCTGTTGAAAGAAATCCCAACTAACCAACTAAACTTCCCATTAAAAAGGCAAACAAACGTCATCATCAGTCATCAGCCATCTCCCATAATACTAACCCTTTTAAGGTTTATTTTTGTTTCATTTTTTTTACATTTTATTCTGATTTCTGGAAATGTATTTTTTTCACTGAAATGTATTCGTTTAACTTTTTAGTTTTTTGATTTTTTTTAATCTAAAATGTAATTAGAAAAAAAAATCTTTCACTTTTTAAATTTTCGTTGTGATCTGAATATGTTTTGCATTGAGTGATTTGTTGATGTGAATTGAACATCAGGGCCACCGTAGAAGTGCTGAAATGTAATGCTTACATGAAGAAATAATCAACTGATAGATGATGAAATAGCTGCTTTCCACTGAATATAGATTAGAATTGTTTTAAATACGCATAAATTTAATCCAGTAATAGAACATAAACATTCAAAATCTATTTATATTTACAGCCGTATCCATCAGAAATTCTGTGGACTAACCACTTTAAAAATTAGAGTAGTCTACTCTGCAAAACGATCAGCAGCGATCCTGACAACCTACAAAAACGTTAAAATTCAAGGTGCCTTCCAACTTAACAGAGGTGAAATTCCGAACATCATCCGCTCGGTACTTGAACTTCAAGTCACGTTTAATGCCAGGGTATAAAGGTAGTAGATGGAAATGATCAAATGCCCTCCTGGCATTACCTGCTGGACATGATCAAGCCCACAAAACACAAAGAGAAGGAGGGGGAGCAGCTAAATCACTCTAGAGGAGCCGTTGTCGGGCCGGCCGCCGCTCTCCGCCCAAAGCGGTTAATTTATAGTTCAGCCCGGACAGGCACAGAAAAAATTAAAGGTTGGTTTGGATGGTGACCATCATCTGAATCTTTTTCTTAATTAAAGGAGTGATGGAATGTAGCGGTGGTTTGAATCCTGTAGTAAACTGAGAGGCAACAGTAACAGGGGAGTGTGTAAGGAGGGATTAGCTTTCCAGACAGATTTTTAACTGCAACATACAAACATCCGACTCTTTGCCCATCAAACAATTTATGCTAATTTAATTCTCATAAGCTTTTTAAAAAGGGGAAATTCATATTTTAAGGTTTTAATGCTTTCCGCATTACTTTCTGCACAATAAGGCACACTTAAAGCAATAGTGCCTTTTATATGGATTCATTCTGGTTGTGTCTTTACTGATGTTGAAGGATTTTCAGAGGTACAACTCTGTCAAAATGTATGGTTTGGGTGTTAAAGTGAATACGCTAACGCGGCTAACATGTAGCAGTGTTTGAATGTACTTTTTTTTAATACTTTCCTAACAAGGTTGAGAGCTATAGTTATAGTGCAACACACTCTCAGTAAAATGCGTACATATTCCACGACTTTGCACTCTGAAATACCGTGTATAATATACGCCAAACACGCTTTTTACGTGCATATGATACGCAATGGTAGAGAATTGGTTGCACCGGCGTATAATATACACGACTTTTTTAGGTTTCGTTTTGATCACGTGGTCAGAAATCCTCTTTTCTAAATGACGTCGTTCCCGGTTAAGGTTAGGATTACGGTTATGGTTAGGGTTAGAAAAGCAAATTGTTCATTTGTGGGGCTGTCTGTGATGCTCACGCCTCCACCAGGGGACGTGTCAAACGTATAGTGAACTTTCCAACGGTGGTAACATGGCGGTGTTGGACTGTTTTTTTATTTTGTTCTTAATGTTGGGAGTTAATGTAGCCACAGCAATGCTTGTTTTAGCTGCATCAGTCTGTTTATGAGTGGAAAACAAGGTTGGGAATTCCATGTATTGTCGAAACACAAATGCTTGTAACATGGCTAATGTGTGGTGTGTTGCAATCAAGTTCTAGAATTACTATGAATGTAATTAACCTTATAGCCTCTTATGAGATCAATTCAAAAATAGACCATTGAATTGGTGCACTGTATAGTGTGTAAACTACAGCAGATTAGACACACTTTATCTCAGTAGGGCAAAAGTTGAACTCTAACAGCTTTAATAGTGAAAACAAGAAA
Organism: Oryzias melastigma; assembly: GCF_002922805.2. Lineage (NCBI taxonomy): Eukaryota > Metazoa > Chordata > Actinopteri > Beloniformes > Adrianichthyidae > Oryzias > Oryzias melastigma. The sequence continues at coordinate 10,114,106 of NC_050532.1, read as the reverse complement.
AAAATGAAACGGATTTCTATTTGTGTCGCTTCAAAAGTTTCTACATTTTGACTAAAAACAGAGCCACGTCAGTGTCATCTGTGCTGACTTGTTTTCTTGTACATTTTAATTCATTATTTTTGATGACTTGTCAGGTTTGCATTCAGATTCAAAAAGTCAGTGAGGTTTTATGTTTGCAGCTCCCAGCAGCTAAAAGGAGGCGGTAGGAGCGTGATGCACTGCTGGTGAACTCCAGGCTTCTGTTGGTGGAACCAGTCCCTCACTGCCTTTCTGCATAATCTTAAAGGTACTCGGCACCAAACAACCTGCTCTTTCCTGCTATCAGCAGCTGCTGTTTCCAGCATGACCCCACGAATACGCAGGTAACAGATGAATCCACCGAGTGTGGAAGAATGACATGAAGGAAAGAGTCTGTTTCTAAATGATGATGATGGAGGAAGGTTTTTACTTCTAAAATGAAAAAAAAAAACTTTTTTTGCAAACTGCTTCAAAATTTCTTCACTGCATTTCAAAAGCTTCATCTGCAGACTCGGTGGGTAAAAGCAGTGGGAAACCACATTTACTGAGGAAACCGATTGGTCACTATACTTGAATTATGTGCGATAAAGACAAAAATATCTTTAAAAAGACATGATTAGAAAGAAGATGTAAAGAAGAAAGTATCAGAGCAAACATGATTATTCTGACAAACAGAATGAGTAATAACTGTCTCTTTCTCATAGCAGTCTACAGGATTTTGGCTTCTTGGAGCCAGTAAATACTTTCTAGTTGGAACTCAAGAGGAGAGCAGTGGAAATGTTCATTGTTTTTACAGTCTGTGGCCCAGATTGAGCATAAACCCAAAATGGGAAAAATAAAAATAAAACTGGATGATCTTTTCTATTATTTCTCAATGAAAATAAGAAAAAACATCATAAGCTGATGGAGCTGGGTCCATCACGCCCGCGGCGGCTCTCTGTCTGCAGGGCAGCACACCGCCCATGCGTAAGCATAGCGAGCTCTGTCGGGTCATGGGTGTCTGAGCTCGCTACGCTGTCCCCGGGCGGCTGGCTAGCGCAGCGTGCTCGACCACTCCAGCTCCAAGCTGGTGACCTGTCCAGGGTGTAATCCCGTCTTCGCCCAACAGTACAACCCCATATGTTTGAAGTCTTCTTTAATATATATACTGATTGGAGTCCACAGTAGAATCAGTTTGAGGGAAGTTGGTGACAAAATGAGTTTTGCATTGTGGGCATTTAAACACCAGAACACCAGTTTTGCTTGTTTTAGACTATTTTACGTGATCTTCTTTTAAAGACCAACTCTGTTAACATTTGTATTTTTGGTGTTTTTAACATGTTCTTGTGGCATTTTTTTCAATGATGGAGGACATATAAAAAAAACCAAAAACTTAAAATTGCATTTCTGAGTACTTATTTAGTACTTATGAAGTAGCAGCATTTCTCCTTTCCAATCTTCAACACAGAAACTATGATATCTGTTTTACTTGCTGCTGAGAAACTGTTGAGCCAAACTGGCACCAACGAGGTTCTGGAATGTAAAAGAAAAAAAAGGAAGAGAAGGGGGAAATATCCATGAGGAGGCTTTTTAAAGTATGGAGGAGTCACTTTCACTTAGGTGGCAGAACATTCTGCAGCTCTTCAGAGATAAGTGGCTCTGCTGACTGTTGAAAACAATGAAAACTTCTTGTTTCACATTTTTTTAGATGGTTTAAGAAGCCAGAAGAAGTTTGGAAAAGTTTAGCTGGACTCAAAAATCCAACATGTTTGTTTAATGTAGTGAAGAAGAAAAAATGGTGAGTTTTATGTGAAGATCTGTGCTTTTAATTTAGATTTTTTGGCTTTCTTGTTTTTTTTCTTTACATAATGTTTTCAGGTTTTCTTGTATTTTTCATTAGGAGCTTTACCCACATTTAAATCTTTTTCTTTTAATATTATCATTTGTTTTTTAAGCTATGCTGCTGTATATTTGCTAGCAGTCGGTGCATCACAGGCCTGCTCTACAAACAAACTTTAGCTGTTCAACTGCTCCGTTTTAGTTCAAAACAAAAGCAGTTTTTTCAGATTTAGTGACTGACTTGAAGGTTAAAGTTTTGTAACTGTGGCAAAAATTTAATTCATTACTTTTCCACCACTATACTTAAGGGGACGTTTACCTGCTTTACCAACTTTATTCTGAAAATATCTCATCCTAAAAACTGAGATTTTTTAAAAAGCACTTCAGAAAAAGAGCAATTTTGTTGAACCTGTACTTGTTAAACTGACAATAAAGCCAATTTATTCCTTCCTTCATACATTAACAATATTATTATTAACCCTTATTTAACCAGGGTGGGTCCCACTGAGATCTAAAACCTCTTTATAAAGGGAGCCCTGGGCAAGAATCAATACAACAATAAAATACAAAAATAGTTAAACATATACAACAGAGTTACAATCCTGATTCAAATTTCATATAAATGAATTATCTTGAAATTAATTAACATGAAAAAAAAATCTTCTTGCCAAGTCAACTAGTAAAGTTTGTTAGTTTCATGATTGTCCATCAATTGACAGTTTATTAATTGAAGTTTGATAAATTGTAGAAAAAAACATGTAAAAATTAGTATTTATTCTTGAAATACTTCAAACATTAATTCAGTCTTCTAGTGAAATCCGATGTGAATTGAAAGCTAACATCATAGCTGCAATTTTAAGAACTATTCACCCGAATAGAAAAGATGAAAAACCATAGAATGTAAACTTCAATCTTTTTGTTATTTTTTTAGTTCAAGATACATTGTTAACCGCTCTGTAAGTACATATCTTTAAAAACAACCCCACCACCCATACTTTGCATGACAGCAGATTGGGGTGCAGTATATCCCTGTTGCTACGACACGTCAAAACATCATTAATAGGATTGTTTTTTCCGGAGCTGGCTGAAAGTTTTTTTTTCATGTAGTGTTTTTGTTAAAAAAGGCTCATCTACAATATGATTATTTCAGATTTCTGCTGTTGCTCATTTTGTGTAATTATTCGGTGTTACTTCACGTCTTGTGACCAAGTCTAACTTTCTAGATCAGTGTTTGGAAGGCAGACAAGTCATTTGCAATTCCATCAGGCCAATACCTGCATACTTTATTTCTAAGTGACCTGCTCTGAACTTCTGGCATAGTAAAACCTTGGTAATCTTGCATTAAGATGTGGGACTTTACAGCAGCTCCGAGCTTTACATGGTCTGACCTTGAAAGGAACATTTTGGCACACTCAGTCCGGAGAAGATGAGAAGATATTCTTGGGTAATCTTCCTCACTGTAGAGTGATTTACTTTTAATGCTTTAGGAAATGGCCTTCAAGCCTCTTGCAGATTGATAGGCAGCAATAACTGCAGATAATTTCTGATGTCTCTCCTAGGCTTCCAATCAACAAACACTTAAATGGAACAGCAAACTGCCAAACAGATTTTTTTTTCTTTTTTTTACAGTGAAGTTACTGTAATGCTATGGATTGGATCAGAAATTCGTGACTATTATATCATTAGGAGGATAATTGATAGTTTTTTTTTAATCAATTTTGACGTTAATTTAATTAGATAAATAAGTGTTTATATCAGTATGTCCTTAATACTTCTATAACTTATTTACTTTTTTCATATATAAATCCTTAAAACTAAAATAATTGAATTTTTTTAACTTTAATTTGGTTACAAGCTTTTAAAACTACATTTCCAAATTACAAAATAAATGCAGCAAAGTAATCAGAATAATAATACGGGCGATGTACAACAACATTGCCTCACTCTAGTGCGGGGAAGAGCTGAAACATTTTGGAAGGGGACAAATGAAAACAGTAGAGTGGAGGCCATTACATACAAAAGGACCAAAATACTTATTTGTGACAATATATGTCAAATATACAGCTTGATTTTATTTAAAAATGTAGCTTTTGTTATTGTAAATGCGAGAAATGGAAAAACCTGCACAGGTTTGTCCATATCAGTCCGTATCCACACGTAAGGGCAGCTGTGACTACGCCATGAAAAAGTTTAAACTACTGTTGAATGAAAATTTAGTTTTGTGTCTTTATAGACCCAAAAAAAACTTTGAAAGTTACATAAATTTAAATATTAATAGTAAAATACCTTCATGACTCAAGCGGATTAATACAAATGTATGGTTGCATTTATGGTTGTATTAGGGAAGAAAATATTTTCCACAATAAAAAAAAAATCAGTTCCTGTAAAGTCCAACATGTTTCCATTCCAGGCTGTTTGCAAAGGAGAACGTCTGTGCTGCTTAAACAGAATGACCTCAGAGTGATTTTGTAAACTCAAGACGTTTGCTCACCTTTTTTCCTGTTGAAGGCGCGGTTCATAGTGGAAAATGTAAGTCACTGAGGCCCCCCTGGTTACCTGCCAATCTTCCGCCTGAAAATAAGAAAATAACAAGAAGAAATGAGAGGGAGTTAAATATGGCCCGAGCTTCAAGCCTGGGATGGCAAAGAGCATTAAAACAGACAGAAGAAGTAAAAAAAATAAAATAAAAAATAGTATTACACAAATGAAATAATTATTTCAGTGAATTCTGTACAAATTCACAAGGAGAGAACATATCTTTATAAGCATACAAAAAAGCCTTGATGTGTAAAATATCGTGTTTAGAAGCATAAAAGTTTTGTCTCCTTTTTAGAAATACACCTCTTCCTCTTAAAACAACACTGTTAAAGCAAATAATTATGTAGATTTGGGTAAACGTTTTAGTTTCCAATCTTTAAATCGACTCACAGAGTTCAACCAGGATGTGTCATAACATAACCGCTCCATAACGATATCACAGCTTTTCTGAAAACGGAGCAATTTCTTTTGCAAATGAAAAGTGTCCGCCTCAGCAGCGTGACAGCGCTTCCACTGTTTGTGCATCAATTCTCCACAAGCGCTCAGCAATCTTCCGGCTGCAAGGACAAACCCAGCTCGACTCGGCAGCTGTCAACGTTGTCCACAATCAATATTGCGAAGTCTTTGGGGCTGCCGGAGAATATGTGAGGAAGGTCTGCCTCGTAGCAGCCACTTCAGTCCTCGCTCTTTGCAAACACATTAACCTCAGTCGAGCAATTTGGGAAGTGAATTAAAACTTCCCACGTCTGGCATTTTTCATTTTTCATGGGAAACGTGAGTAATTTGAAGTTCTCAGTGATGGGGAAAAAACAAATTTTACTCCAATCCTGCTACCAGTCTCTCATCTGTTTGAACCCTCTGGCAAACTGGCACTAATACATTTCTACATGAAGACGAGCTTTTACTTTGATGAGAAGTCATGTTATTTTAAAGTGGTTTAAAGAAAAAAAGACAAGTCTATAAATATTAATAGGAGCTTAAATTGATGGATAATCAACTCAAATTGAGGGAGTGAAATAAAAACACTTGTGTGCTACATGTATAAAGCCCCACTTCCATCATCTTTTGATCTATTGAAAGCGTTCCCAATAGTCTTTAGATAATGATGTCATTTTTAGCCAAATTAAAAAAAAAAATGTTTTCTAGGACATAGTTTCTGCAGAGTGGCAGTATTGTATAGTTATTGTGGCAATAATTAGTGCAGAACAAGCCCACCCCCAATTCTCAGAGCCAATCTGTTAATACTTAATTTATTTAATTAATATCCATCATTAGAAAAATGCCACGAGAACATGTTAAAACACAATTTTTATTGGTGTGTGTCTTTAAATCAAATGTCTTCATCTTTAGCTGTCAGAAATCTTTTTTAGTAGGACCATTATCAAGCAAGCAAGTGCAAAAATAATCTCCAATAAGGCACTTAACTCATCTAAAGAGATTAAAGTCCAAATAATCCAGCAGAAAAGCCTTTTTTTGCCTCAGCAGAGGCTTTGGAGAGGGATGCAGAACATTTAAATGGAACAAGACGTAGGGTGGGGACTGCCACATTCCTCCATCTGCTGAGACAGAAAGCCTTTGCTGCTAAGGGAAAAAAACATCCCTTACTCATGGGTCAAAAATGTTATTGTGGAAAGAATCACATGGACAGATCATCAAGAATGCCTCTGCTTATATTTCTTAGAAAACAAGAGATCTGCAGATCTTCTTAGCCGGATGATAACCGTGGCAGCAGAGGCCTTGGTGTTTAATCTTAATCTTCTTGATAAGAAGCTCTTTGGGTTGAAATGACCTCTCAGGTTTTACTGTAAGATAGCAGTGTATAAACTGTAAATAAGGTTTTACTTTTCAACGTCTGGTATTTTTCCTTTTGATCTTAGAACACAGTTATAAAAAAAGAAAATAGTTGAAGGTTTGGACAAGTTCTTTAAAGGAAAAAGATAAAATTGTCTACTTTTAACTAGAAGCTGTGCTTTAAAGGGCAACACAACAGGGCAGTTGTATTCTGACTCCACGTTCAGCCCAGATTTAAAAAATGCAAAAAAAAGAGGCGGGCTGAGTGGAGGGGGCGTGGTTTGGATCTGTGATTAACAATTACAGTGAGGCTAGCTTGAGGTAACGGTCACGCTGCATCTTTAATATGGAGAGTGGTACAGAGCAAACTGATGCCAGCATCTCCACAGAACTTCCTGTGAAGGTGGAGGATTTTTCTCCTCCACCTTCTCACGTCACAGGCACTCATATTCCAGACCAAAGGGAACCCGAGTTTGAGTGGTAAAATGACGCTAGCATCAGAAGCTAATAAAGGTCAACGTATGAAGCAAACCATCCAGAGTGAAACAATCATTGCAAATTCCATCACCAAAACAGAGTTCGCTGGATTCTATGCCAACTCAACTACTGTTGCCCAACTTCCAAGTCCACTGGAAAGTTGTGTGAGCCAGTAGATCTTTGACAACCAAAGGCAAAACACCTACGAGTCATGCTAAAGCTAACATGATAACAACCAACTGTTACAGAATCAAAGATGGGCGGGGCTTTTAAACTGGAGCTCAAAGCATGATGACCTGAAACTTCTAAAATGACGTGGGACTTATTACTTGACCAATCACAAAATTCGACTATAATGCCTCGTTTTAACCTGCAGAAACTCACCTCTGAATTGTGGGAGGGGATTTTGGGGGAGGGGAGGTAAGCTTCTGCTTCTTCCTAATGAACCTTTGGTTTAAAAGCTCTCCTGCTAACTTACTCAGAAATCAAAAGCTAACATTAGTGGTGCAACAAAATTGCCAGCTGTACAATTTTGAGCCAAATTCAAGCTCAGAAGAGGAAAGCAAAGACGTACATGGATCTAGACATCTTTAGACATGGGGCGGAGCAAGGAGCTTGTGGTACTCCCATCACAGATTCTACATCACAAATGAGAGCTTTTTCAAACAGCATTTTTTTCATCTGCTCCGTATTCACAATGATGTGAATAAAGAAATACTCAGAAATACAGTTTTAAGCTTAAAATATTTCATATATATGCACTCCATGAAAAAATGCTGCAAGAACATGCTAAACATACCCAAAACACCATTTTCATTGGAGGGGGTCTTTAAAACAGGAAACAAACAACAAAAAAACTAAACAAAACTGTAGAAAACATAAATACACACATATGAGTAACTAACTATTTTCAAAGAAAAAGTGCAATGCAAAAAACAAAGACAAAAAAAAACTGATTAGACTTTTGCCGTCAGATGGTGAATCATCAGAAAAAGGCCCAGCAGACTCTAGTTTGGACTGTGGGGACTTGAGATTTTAGCAAACACAAGAGAAAAGTCCGGCCGGCTCCATGTTTGTTTGAAGCCAACACACCTGGACGTGCTGCAGTTCTGTGCCTTCCACTCGACTGTAATATTCCTCCGTCTGATTGACAGCTGCACCGTTGGGCTTGTTTTAATAGCTTCCTGTCTGGTGATTCAACAGAATCCCTGGGGGAGAGCCGCTGACCCACAGTCCCACACACACCTACATGCATGCACACACTCACACTGGCGCGCAGCCTCAACACCGAGCTGCAAACGTCCTCTGTTTACCAGCTGCAGTAGGGCTGTGTTCGCCGAAATCCTCTTCAAATGTGTGCAGGACACAAGCACAGTCACTCGGGTGAAAGGGTTGTGCTCCATTTTCATTTAGAAAACAAAACATCTGGAAAAAATGCTCATCTCAACCTATGGACTACATCGTTTAAAAAAAAAAAAGTTGAAAACATAAAGCAACATTGTTTAGACTAAGTTGGAGTAGTCTGACAGTTCACTGGAGTGACTCAAAAAAGTGGAATTCAGGTTGGGAAATCTTCCTGGAAACTGTGAATCCAAACGCAGATGCTTGACAAGAACCATATAGGAAAACAAAGCATATCCCATTTCTATGCCATTCACTAATCTGACCCATATGCATCCAACGGCGGGCTTTTAACATTGTTTAGAAGTCAATCATGTGGTAACCGCAGAATGCCTCGGAGACCAAGATCAACACAGATCCTTTGTTTTCTTCACTTTATCTCCAGAAGATTGCCAGCGAAGAGCAACAAATGAAACTTTATCTATGCAAAAACTTTGTTTCTGAATTGCAAATTCATTTAACTGCTTCGACTGAATCTTAAGGACACAAAAAAGCCCCACTTGCTGAGTCAAAATCCAGCTTTTTGCCTCAAATAGACCAAATGAAGCACCTACCGTACTAAGACGAGTGCATCCAGAAATAAATTCCTTTGAGAGAAACAAGCAAACAACTAGAACGGAGATAAAAGCTCCTTACTTGCCTTCAAACTGCAGTGGAACAGCGAAGAGGAAGTTCAAGCAGAACTTAATAGTTTTCAGCTGTGGACCAGATGGTGCTGCGCCCGGCCGCAGTGGGGAGAGGTGATGGGATTTGCAAACTCCACAAGAAATTGCCTTGACACGAGATACTTGACATTCAAACTCAACTTCCTCCGCCTACTATTCGCCCAAACAGAAGTTCTGGAGTGTGCAGAAAGGAGACCCCTTTCGACAGGAACTAATACACTGCAGCACGCGCTGTGGCATTCCAGGGATGACCTACAAAAAGACATTGTGCCAGAGTTTTGCAGAGTGTGACCCCTCAGCTGCAGCGCGCCCATTTATCATCCCACTACGCTCACTGGCGACAACCTGAGCGCGGCCGCCTCACATCAATCACAGCAGAAGCTTAATGACACGCTGCAAAAGTCAGAAAAAGCTCTGGAACTTACAGCAATGAAGTGTGTCTTCTAGAATTATGCCAACTTAAAGGACTGTTTACTTTCAGTTTGAGAGATAATACCCATCATCCTGAGGGTCAATGACAGAGGGAGCCGAATGACTATCATCCAAAACTAACTTGTCTTGTAGATAAAGGAGATAAACTTCTTTCTCTACCTTAAAATTTAAAATGAGAGAATCTAAAATTAAAGATTTACTGCTAAGTTTCTTATATCATTTTTTTTTGCAACCTGAAACCTCTATTCTTAATTTAACCTGTTAAGAAATGTTTAAAAAATTAACATAAAGAGATATAAGTCTAAATCTTGTAGTACAATAACATGGTCGTCAAAATATGGACACACCGGGCATGTGATGCGTGTTCTTGAAAGCGCTGGAAAAGCAGGGCACAGGTTCTTTTTCCTTATCAACTGTATAGTAGCACATGTACGCCCCCTACAGTTGGAAGAGTCGTGGTACAATAGTCATTTGCTTCAAGTCTCGTGAATTTCACTCCAGGTTTTTTTCTTTCACAGCTCTATTTCGATTTATGAAAGATTTGGGTCATAACTACAGCCGGACATAAACCACCATTATTTATTTCTCCTTCAAGATCAATGTTCAAAAGGTTGGCACTTCAATGACTAAAGGGATGCTGTCCATATGTCCCTACCAAAACAAAGTCCCTGATTGGTCAAAGTTCAACCTGGATCCAATTGCAAGACAAGCTCAGTGGTCACATGTAGAGCCCGAAAACATAGAAAGTAGAAACCTGCGTAAACGCAAATGCTACACATAAACACAGAAAGTTGTGGTTTACATAGAGTATTTATTAGAAGTGACCACATTAACGCACATTACTGAGGGCAGTGTGGTTATAGTTTCAGGCATATCGTGTCTTGAGAAACGCCTTTACAGACCAATTACTAAAGACCCCTTCTGATTGTCATAAACGGGCAGACAACTAGTCCCATGTGAAGCATGTTTATTAGTTCAGACAGGAACTAAGCACAGCTACAAGTCCACAAAACTAAATCAGGTTAAGACAGGCTGAGGTCAATCATGAGCATGGGATCATCAAAGAAGACACTAGAGTAGTCAGGGTCCATCTGAGGGTCAGGGCAAGCAGCAGGCAAAAAAGCAAAGCAGGGTCAGAAACACAAGACCAGGTCTAGATAGAAACGTTCGGTAATACAGGCAAGGTGGAACAAACAATACTTTACACTGAGTGAGGCTCTGTGCAGTGCGAAAGTGTCATGTGGTTGATTAGCAGATGAGAGTCAGGTGAGTGGCATCTAGGAACAGTGTGCTGGGGTTGCTGGGAGATGAAGTGCATTCAGTACTCCTGACATTGATCATCTTCAGTCATTTCAAAAGCATTCCCAGTGAGTTTTTAATTATGATTGTCGTTTTAGCCAAAAAAAAAAAAAAAAAGTTTTCTAGTACATATTTTAAAAGAGCGTTGGTACATAGGGAAAATTTGCTTCTGAGTTGTGTCCATGACCATTAGTACAGAGCATGTAGAGAATGTTTATTATAAAACTATTTATTAGATACTAAGAACATTAAGGAGAACTTCCTAAAGAGAAGTGAGAAGTGAAGAAGCTTCTGGAATGAGCAATTAAACATCTTGTAGAAGAACCTTTAAAGTTCTGAACAACAGTAAGCCAGGTGAATGAAAGTCCTCACAGTATTTTGAAGGTTTTCAAACACAGTTTTTATTAGAAACAAACGTTTGGTCTTGGGTGCTGGTGCTTATTCTGGCCAGCAGGACTCTACATTTCTGCTTTGGACAGCGTTTAAAGCAGGGAGGTGTCAGTATTTGGGCAGTTATTTCCTCATTCTTTGTTTTTTTAGGGTTTAGGTGCCTCTGCCTCATATCATTTGATGCACACATTTTGTATGAACAGCTGTGCTGAGGCACAGGAAGTGGCTGGCTTAGACATTTTCCAGAAGAGAAGAACAAAAAATAACCAAAATGGCAAGTTTTGGTTTAAACCAAGAAGTTAAAAAAGTAAAAGGGAGAAATGAATATAGACTTAAAAAGTTAAAATACATTATTTGTGAACTACAACTTTAGTTTAAACATTTAAACATTAAAATAGTTAATAAATACTTAATGACTGACTCAGTGACCGAGCACAACTGTGCTTTACTTTTTCCTTGGGGGGATAAAAGGATGTATCCCATCTTTTGTTTGCCATCAAGTAAAAAAAATATACAATCAAACACTGTTTACAAGCCTTGATTCCAGATTCTAATCATTTCAGCGGCAGCAGAGGATGCAAGTGTTTGTCACTGGAGAAGCAGGGATCTGCATCTAAATGAGAATCCTCCGTGGATTTTCACAAAAACTTGCCGCTTCCTCGTAATTAGAGCTCCGTGTAAGCAGCGATGAAAGGAAGATGTATGAGATTCAGCGAGCTTCTACGTTTTATCCGCTGAAAACCTAAAGTCACCAGCAGGCGATAAACCAGCAACATCAGTTAAAAAAAAATAAAACATTCTCTATACTTGCTATTAAGAGCTTATTCTAGAGAAATTTTACTTCTTTGTTGTTTATTTGACGTGCTGATTTAGTTGCTGTGTACAGCCTGTCTTTGAGGTAAAAAGAACTCGTGTCCTGCTGGTGATATGCAAACATAAAAATGAGCTTTTACATTGAAGAAGCAAATCTGACTGTTGGTGATATAAAAGCACAAAGAAACAGCAAGATAGAGACCATGTGTGGGATCCTAGCTTGGAAAATTATGTTGTAGGACTGTATTGTCCTAATTAGTTAGACTGGAAATACCACTTTTGTGTATTTGCTGTCTTTTCCGACAGTGCGACATGAATAAATAGTTGTTAAATTATTGTTTTCTACCATTTTATTTTTACTGCTTTATTAGCACAACTGGCAGCAGATTTAATACAGGAAGAAAAAGTAATGCATTGCACAGAAGATGAAATAACAAAATAGAAATAGTAAAAGAAGAAAGAAAAACACAAGATTGATCTATTTTAATACATAAGAAAAACGATTCAATTCCCACTGCAACCACACTGAAGAAAATGAAACATTGGATCAATTTACTAAAGTTTAGCAATTTGTTACATTAAAAAATGTTTAATTTTCATCAAATCAAAATTTCAGATTGAGGGTTTACTCAACTAAAACATTTAATTTGATAAAAATATATATTTTTAAATGTAAGAAATTTCAGAGCTTTTGCTAATTGATCCAATGTTTCACTTTTTACAGTGCAAATCATTTCTATTGTAAAATTATATTATATATAATTTAAGTTATTATATAAAAAAAATGCTACAAGAACATGTTAAAAACACAAAAACAGATGGTTTTTAGTGGAGTGGGTCTTTAAAGGCTAATTAGAACCTTCAAAAGTCAGACTTTGGATCAGACAGAACCTCTTCAACTGTGTGAAGACAAGTAATTGTACACACTGACTGACTCTTTTTCAGTTTCTCTTAAAAAGAAAAAAACAACAACTTTTTTTCATTTTTTTTTCTAAAACAACACTTGAAACAACACTTTGAGCAATTCAATGTTGTTTTCCTAAAGCTCAGGAGGGTTTGGTATCAGTGCGTTCCAGCACGGCTTTCATGCAAACAGAGGAGGTTGTAAATAATCAAAAGGATTCAAAACACCTGTAGAAATGTCCTAAGGCTTTATTGATGTCTATTGGTCTGAGGCAGCTCTAAATTGTTTATCTATTTCATGTTCTCTAGCAAAAATGTTGTTATTTCTGAAATTAACAGTTATTAGTGGCTATGAACTTAAACAAATTACTTCAATCTAAAACGTTCAACCAATATTGCATATTTGGTCAAATCTCAAACACACAACTTAAATCTAGACAAGTTTTAATAAAATTGTAGGCATTAAAGGTTCTTACAAGATGGTATAGTCTAAAAAATAATCTGTTCTTCTGTGATTTTTTACTTTAAATTAGATTAAAAAATAATAAAACCACAAATACTTAAGTGTTTGGGGTTCTGAGATAGCCCAAAGAGAAAAGTGCATTTGTAAACAACATGTTACTGATATTTTTAATCAAAAAGATTATTTGTAGTTGTTTTGGTGCATTGCATAGCTGCTCAAAGAGGTTCAGTGTGCTGTGCTTCCAACTAGTGGTCAGGGCTTCAGTGGAAAAACAAAGTGAAACGCTAAATAACATGTTTTCTTATTTCATCTTGACAGCATTTGAAATCGATTCAAGTATCATCAAATGAAGTATCACGATATTTCACTGAATCAATATTTTCCTACACCTCTAATGGTTAGATCTATTGCCTCACAGAGAGAAGGCTCTGGTTTAAGTTCTGGCTGGGACCTTTTTGTGTGGAGTTTGTATGTTCTCCAGTATCCTCTCACAGCCCCAAAAAATGCTTCATAAGTTAACCGATGATGAATCATCCCAGGGAATGAAGAAGTGTGTGTGATAATGTGGCCCTGCGACATACTGGGAAACTGTCCAGGATGTACTTCACCTTTGTCTAACAGTTGCAGGGATAGGCTCCAGCAGCCCTGTGAACCCCAAAAGGGATTTAGCGAGATAATTTATGCACGACAGGTAGACCAATGATAACTGAATCAAAACTATGTACTTCCTGGGAGATCACGACACTGAAGCTACACAAAATCCCATCTGTCTCTACGGTTGTTTGCTTTGCTAAAATTATTTTAAACTACAAATTAGACACCTTTACCAGGTCAGAAATAAAATAACCCAAATTTCCAAATGGGGATAAACTATGTTGTACCGGTACTCCTTATTTATTGTAAAACTCCTGAGACTTTTTGGGAGAAAAACTGCAAGCACCAACACATCTTTTGTATCTGAGTAGAACTGAGTGAGGTTCATTTTAATGACTAACAGATGTCTGATTATGTAGGATGAATGAGCTGCTTTCAGCATAAACAGATAAAAGGCCGACTCTAGTCAAAACTAGCATTTGTTGAAGCTGGAGATTATAACACATTAAAACAGTTTATTCAAATGTTTCCAGTTCCAACACAAAAAGTATATTAGTGGTAATAATCTCTCTGAAAAAGATCTAGATGGAATTCATTGTTGTGAATAGAGTTTGGCTCTAAATGGAACAGAAAGAAAACTCAAATGAGTCAAACTGGCCTTTATGCTGGTTCAAATGTGGAAAGCTAATTAAAAATAAAGAACAATTTGACTGCTAGTGTATTTTTACCAGTAGCATAGAGTGCTTCATAATTTAATGAACGATACAACATACTTTATATTTTTTCTGTCTTTTATTGAGGACAAAAACCCCCCATTTCAAATTCGCAGAAAGATGTGGCGCCACAGAAATTTCAAATGATTATGTCGGTTTTATCATTTAACCAAAGTTCGTTTCTGCCTCAATGTGTTTACAGTTTTCCATCAAATTGAGGTTTTATGGTAGATTTGTTGGAGTTCTAACAAAAGAAAAAAAACTCTCACAATTGACTTCAATAATTTATGACTGCTTGACAAATCCACAAGGACATGACTGCAGACAGAACTAGATGCTGTTGACCCCAATCACTTGAAAAACATTTTATTTTAGCAGGCAACCCTAACGATTATAGTTTTTTCTCGTTTTAAGCTTTAAAGTTTTTCAACAATTCCGAACACTTTTGTTAGTGTCATTTAATAAAATGATTACCGTTGATTACCCCATTTTAAGCTCATCTGTCCATCTTTATTTTGTACTGGCGACTGTAACTCTTAGTTTTTATTCACATTTTTAAGCTTTAATAACAGGTAATAATAGGTGGTAAAATTTGGAAAACTTTTTAAATGTCAATTTCATGTATGTTTTTTTGTTTCAAGATTGTAAGACTTGTAATTCATTAATACAAAAATAACATTCCTCTGCAAAGAGCAGATCTGTGTCAAACGAATTCAAACATGATCAACTTTCGCTTCAAACCTTCAAAACAAAGTGGACTGTAATTAAAAAGGAGAGAATGTCAATGTTCCTAAAATCTTGTGAAAATGCAGATCTACAAAGCTGATTGTTTTTAAGTTGGATGCATGTACAGCAGCCCTTCATTTTTTGTGGGAGTTAGCATAAAAATATCCCACGATTGGTAAATTCATGATGTTTTAAAATTACACACTAGTAAAAGTCGTAACAAGGTTTCTGAAGGAGAACCTGTGGAAGGATCATTAA
>NC_050532.1:10094397-10098443 GCF_002922805.2 Oryzias melastigma | reverse complement strand
TAAAGTTGGATGCATGTACAGCAGCCCTTCATTTTTTGTGGGAGTTAGCATAAAAATATCCCACGATTGGTAAATTCATGATGTTTTAAAATTACACACTAGTAAAAGTCGTAACAAGGTTTCCGAAAGCGAACCTGTGGAAGGATCATTAACAGCACAAACGATCATAAACTCACTTTTCTCAGATAGACACGAACTTTCCCCACTTTCTCTCTTGCTTAAACTCTCAAAGTTCAAACTTCCGTGGTAAAATAAGTCCAGTATTATAGAACGAAAACAAAGCTTTGCTCACAACTGGAGGCAATCTGCACACATTCTGCACAGAGGTAATAAAAGAATGCAAAATTGCCCTGAAAAATTGTTTTAACAACCATGTCTCTGTATGTTACACAGTTTTAGTACATTTAGGTTTCACATTTCAAATTGTCTTTATCAATTTTTGCTACAGGGACTCAGACTATTATGAGTTCTCCATCCTTGGAAGGATTCACTTCACCTCGTTGCATCAGCTCTTTGAGGTCTCTGTAGTTTCGGAGTCTCCCCGAGGTCTCACCACAGCATCTGCATTAGTGTGAAGTAAGGAATTTTGCAAGTTTGTTCCACATCATTCATTTTTCCCCTAATCATTCTGGTGTCCATGTGCTCATAATGTTCAGCTGATTCTCTACATCCCTCACTTTTAACAGCGTGTTCTTACGGACAGCCCAAAAGCCTCCTTTTTTAACAGTATATCTACTAATAAACTGGCAACATTAAAAAATGAACAAGTTTGTTAAAAACTGTGGCTTTGCCAAGTATCATAATATATGCTGAGTGTTTACTGTCAGACTAATTTTGAAAACCATATACATTTATGTGCTTTTTATCTTTAACTGTTTTCATCAAACATCTTACAACAAAAAACTTCTTAAAAACTGTATTTTTGTTCTATTGTTTTTTCCTAAAACTTCATTGTTACAAACAGAAAGCCTTGTTTTAAAGACCAACTCTAATTAAATTTGTGTTTTGGATGTTTTTAGAATGTTCTTAAGGGATTTTTCTGATGATGAAGGACATACATTTGAAAAAGAAGCTTAAATTTTCAGTTTGGAGTATTTACTTTTTTAAACTGTTGTGAATCAGGAGCAGATAAAAAAAATACAATTTGGAAAAGAGCTTATTAGTAAATATGCTCGACAGGTAATAATCTCCCAGCTCCAACTAGAATAATGTACGTCTTCATGTTCCTCGTCTGAGCTATGATCTGGCTCATAACTCTATAGCTCTGATATTGCTCACAAATTCTGTTACATTTTTAGGTTGGGAGTGTGAGGGGCTGTAAGGTAGTGGGAGGGCATATAAACAGATGGGTAATGGGAAGTGGGGCGGGGCTGCTCCATGCCAACTGAGAGGCAAATTTCTAATGAACTTCTAGAAAAGATTTTTTTTTTTTTAATTTAGGCTAAAAATGGCAATATCATACTTAAAAGACCACTGGGAACACTTTTACAAAAGATCAAAATATGATCGGAGTGAAACTTGAATTAATTTACATATTCAAGTATAATTCATTGGTGTTTTTGGTCTAACAATAACAGTGGATGCAGTAAAACTCTTTTAAAGTCAGTTTTCCTAAGCTTTTTTTTCTTCATTTGTTACACTAGCTTGTAAAGTTGACTACAAACATACTTTAATTGCAATGTGGTTTGACTTCTTTTCACTTCTGCTTGTTATCCAAGTTACAAGATCACTCACCTCAGGGCAGAGAACTCTGTGACCCAGAGGACAAAAAAAAAAAAAAGAAAAAAACAATCAGAAAGGAAAACATTTAAAATAAACAAGAGTGAACCGATTCTTTATGAATAAAACAGAACTGAACTTGACAAAGATGAATAATATTCTGCCAGAATGGTGTTGGGTTTTCTCCAGGAACAGTTCGCGTTCACTTGAAGGTGAGATCACAAGATATTCTACCATTCTGTGTCAAGATTTGAATGCTAAAGTAATGAGTAATCACTTTAAAAGTTTCTCCCAATTTATTTGTAAGGAAGAAAAACAATGCAGTTTATTTTATATTTCATTAGACAAAAATGCTAGAAGGAATCATGAAAAAAAAGCTTGAAGCTTAACAATATAAGTTCTTCTGACACCAATGGGTCTTTTTAAATCTAATATGTCTAATATATTGATTTTCTATTAAATATATTCTTATTGGTTCTTACCATCTCATCATTATTTCTTTGTTGTTAACATACCTCAGTGGTGATGTATACATTTAATTAACTACTAATTTAAACAACTAAAGCTGATCTGCTTTTAAAAGGTTTAATGTTAATGAAGTTACATGTAAAACTAGCACACTTCAAAGAATAATAAATGGAATAACAACCAACATTAAACATGGTAATTGGGATATCATTTTGATGCCTTGTTGGGACATTTACCTTTAACCTAAACTCAGCCATTAGAGAAAGTAGATTACTTCCGATAAATCCAGTAAATTTAAATGAAATTGTTCTTACAAACACCCTAAACTGCAAAATGACAGCTCTGTTTGAAATCAGAGTTTATTCAGTTTATTCAAGTGAGGAGGAATTTGGTGAATATAATTTTCTAAACACAAAAAGGTTTGTAATGTGTAAGAGAAGACTGAACATTAAAATAAAATCTGATGTTCCTGTTTTAGGATGCAAAGTTTAGGCGGAAGACCAAACTTTTTCAACCGAGGAAATTGGATTTACAAAAAAAGGCGTCTTGGATGAGTTCACCGAGTTGTGAAAAATTCTACTCTGATATTGTGCTAACAACATGGTGCAGATAAGACTTCAAATGTCAAAAAGAATTGCTTGAAAAACGCCTGAGGTGAAAAAAAAGACTACACAAGAATGTGGGTCTTCTGTGTATAAAGTGTCAACTCAGTTTCTGTTCCCACTCAATTTCAGCCTGCAGTCGTATTGTGTATCGTCACATAGATCATCTCCTAATCATAAATCTCTTAACCCCTTAATACAGTTTTACTTTAGTTGTGAATCATTGTGACGGTTTTTTGGATTCAGAGATGAGGTGAACTGAGGAAAATGTTCCAATAGTGACTGAAAAGTATTTCTGCTCACGCCCACGCTGGTATGTTTATTCCTCTGGGTTGCCTGGGTAAGAACTGGTGCAATTTCAAGTCTACAATCATCCCTCACTTTTATGATGCTTATTACCTATATAGGCTGCACTACAGGCTCTATGAGTGGAGCCTGTCTGCCTGTAGCAACATCACCGCTCCGACTGTGTTGCTCTCCGACAAAAAAAAAAAATGCAAAAAACATGATATAATATCACATTTCTACAACGACAACATTAACACAGCAGGCTGACAGACCATAGAGACGCAATTTATGACCAGCAGTGTTTTGCCTCTCAGCACAAACTCAGAATCAAAAAGAAGCATTAAAAGTATTAGAAGATGCACTTCTTAAAACAGTTTGAGAAATTTAAATGAGGCTTTAATGGTCGACCTGCAGGTACCCGCTCTTAATGGGAATTAAAACCGTAAAGGCACACGCTGCTTCTAAGCCTCGCAGACTACAGAAGGTTACAAACATGTATTGGCTGCAAAAGTTTTCGTTTGATAACTTTATATGATATTTTAAAGATGACAACAGTTTTATGACATTAATTTCTTAAGCAGAACAGGAAATTTCCAACTAGAAATACAGCACTAAATAATGGAAGAAATAAATAAAAAAGAAGCTACCCACTAGATACAAATTAGAAACCACTCATGAATATAAGTATGGTATAAGAACAAACATGTGTGTGTGTGTGTGTATATATATATATATATATATACACTGCTCACAAAAATTAAAGGAACACTTTTTTATTGAGCCTGGCATGAATTGAATTAAATCTGTCTGATCATTTCTTGTTGGTTAAGCAGCTGAGGGCCTCGTTAATCAATTTCAGCTGTATTGGTGTTCATGGAATTAACAGGTGCACTTCAGTGGCAACAATTAGAAAACCCTCAAAACAGGACTGGTGTTACATATAGAGGTCATTTAAAGTTTCTCCCTCTT
>NC_050532.1:10089493-10094288 GCF_002922805.2 Oryzias melastigma | reverse complement strand
AAAGAAGTCAAGTACTTGTTCTATAAATACTCTGTTCAAAGAACATGCCTATGTGTGTGTGTGTGTGGGGGGGGTCGGGGTGGGTGTGTGTGTGTGTTTAGATGCATGTGTTGCAAAAAGTGACACTTTTAGTGTGTTCTTTGCAGATATATTTGTTGCAGGTGAAGCACACTATGTAGGTTTTTCTGTCCATATTGCTAGGGCAGACCTGGAACCTCTTTCTTTTTGAGCGAGGTGGTCTCACTGGCATTGTGGCTGTGGATGGAGTGCTTGAGGCAGGGCTGGCTGCTGAACGGGGAGGTGATGCTGATGCTCTTCTTGTTGCTGTGGATGTGGATGGCGTGCTTGGTGACCACTGCAGCTGACTTACCAAGTCTGCAGCAGCTGGGTCTCGGGGCACCCGTTCCCGTTGCTTGACAAGGGAATTTCTGAGTTCCTCAAGAAACATTCTCCGCTTGGTGTTTTGGGTTGAATTCCACCCTTGGTGAATATGGGTCCACAACACAAATGCATTGTATGCAGACACATTGAGGATGTTGTAAAACACAACCATTGGCCATCTCCTGGTCATTCGCTGGCAAGTGTAGGTGGCAGTCAGCTTGTCAAGATTGTCCACTCCTCCTTTGTTTTTGTTGTAGTCCAGGATGATTATGGGCTTTTTGTCACTTCCTGATGACACAGCAGCATCTTTGTGAAGAATGTACATCAGTATCACATTCCGTTGTTTTTTTGGACAGTATGAAACAACAGTGGTGGTATCTGTGAAAACAAATTTGGAGGAAAGTGGAGCCCTGTCCTTCACCAGCAACATTTCAGCAGGCAGCTCAGGTTTATTTTTTTTTACTGTGCCCACCATGGTGAGTTTCCTCCTGAGAAGTTCTTGTCCAAGGTCATAGCTAGTAAAAAAATTGTCACAAGTGATGCTGTGATCCTGCAGTCCAGAAGTCAAATCGAGGACTACACATTTTCCTTGTTTTTTTTTTCAGGGATGCCGCTTGCAGATTTGCCTGTGTAAATCTGTAGGTTCCACGCATAGCTTGTTCTCACGAAAAGGCAAAGAGAAAAGCCCCTAGATGAAGCTCAAGTGGTTGGGGGAAGAGGCTGTTGGTTGATTGTGTGTTTATGATTTCATTTTTGGCTTTTTTTATTGTTTTATGATCAAAAATTTTAACCGGGTCAAAAATGACCCGAACACCACAAAAGTCATTTTTTTCACCAGAGCACTTTAAAATTTAGTAAAATAAAATAAAAAAAATTAATTTTGTTTAAATGGAAGTCCCTGACAAAGTCAAAAAGTTTCAACGCAAAAAACAAATGTATGAAGTACTTTTATGCATGCTAAAATTCAAAACGGGTCCGTAGGGACCCTAACACCATAGGAAGGTTAAGCAGAACAGGAAATTTCCAACTAGAAATACAGCACTAAATAATGGAAGAAATAAATAAAAAAGAAACATTTAGCTACCCACTAGATACAAATTAGAAACCACTCATGAATATAAGTATGGTATAAGAACAAACATGTGTGTGTGTGTGTATGTATATATATATATACATATATATATATATATATATATATATATATATATATATACACTGCTCACAAAAATTAAAGGAACACTTTTTTATTGAGCCTGGCATGAATTGAATTAAACCTGTCTGATCATTTCTTGTTGGTTAACCAGCTGAGGGCCTCGTTAATCAATTTCAGCTGTATTGGTGTTCATGGAATTAACAACAGGTGCACTTCAGTGGCAACAATTAGAAAACCCTCAAAACAGGACTGGTGTTACATATAGAGGTCATTTAAAGTTTCTCCCTCTTGATCTTTTTTGGCTGGTTTTCCACTCGTGCTGATTTTGGCTTGCATAATTATCTCTACTGGCAGTATGAGGAGATTCCTTAACCCTACAGAAGTTGCACATATTGTCCAACTTCTCCAGGATGGCACATCCGCACGTGCTGCAGCAAAAAGGTTTAATGTGTCTCCCAGCAAAAATCTCCAGAACATGGAGATTTCAGGAGACTGGTTATTCTGGGAGAACTGGACAGGGCCGTAGAAGGTCCTCGATCCCTCAGCAGGATCAATACCTGCTCCTTTGTGCAAGGGAACAGGCTGAGCACTGCTCGTGCCCTACAGAATGACCTCCAGAGGGCCACTGGTGTGAATGTCTCTATACCCAAACAATCAAGAACAAACTTCATGAAGGTGGCCTGAGGGCCCCACGTCCTGTAGTGGGCCCTGTGCTCACTGTCCAGCACTGTGGAGCTCGACTGGCATTTGCTCAAGAACACCAGAATTGGCAAGTCCACCACTGGCACCCTGTAGTTTTCACAGACGAGAGCAGGTTCACCCTGAGCACCTGTGATAGACGTGAAAGAGTCTGGAGAAGACAAGGAGAACGTTATGCTGCCTGCAACGTTGTTCAACATGACAGGTTTGGTGGTGGGTCAGTGATGGTCTGGGGAGGCATATCTATGGAGGGACACACAGACCTCTACTGCCTAGGAAATGGTGCTCTGACTGCCATAAGGTATCAAGATGAAATCCTTGAACCCATTGTCAGACCCTACGCTGGTGCAGTAGGTCCTGGTTTCCTCCTAATGCACGACAATGCCCGGCCTCACGTGGCAAGAGTATGCAGGCAGTACCTGGAGGATGAAGGAACTGAAACAATTAAATGGCCTTCACCATCCCTGACTTGAAATAAACTTAAACTGGTTTTATATTCTGTGATTGAGATTTCATTAAATTAAAGAGAAAATTCGAAATGTATGTGTAGTTTTCAGACAAAACTGAACTTTGATTTTGATAAATGATGCGTTAGATGAACGTCAGCAAAAAATATGCAAGGGGGGGGCGAAACAGGGCTGTCTGGTATTAAAAATCCAGCAACGAGGACACTCATTATTTTATTTTGGGATTACTTTTTCAATAATTAACGAGCACCAGCATTGTCAAAAAATTGAGTAAGTCCGCGGTTCACCGCGAAAGACCCACAATTTTTAAAACACTGAGCAAATATCGTGTTTTATTTAAAAAAAAAAAAAATATATATATATATATATACACACACACACACACACACACACACACACTTCTCACAAAAATTAAAGGAGCACTTTAAAGAAACACATTAGATTCATCAGATCTCAATATGAAGTTGGATATCTATACAAATGATAGAGCAGTGTCTTAGGAACACTGCTCTATCTCTGGGACATTATGTTTGGGTCCATTAGGGACCGCCAGGTTGCTCCTCAGACTGAACATCAGCTCAGGGATGCCCTCACACAGATCTGGAAGGAAATGCCAAAAGACACCATCCGTTGTCTCATTAGGAGCATGCTGCGACGTTGTCAAGCATGCATACAAACTGGTGGGGGCCACACAAGATATTCAAAAGCATTTTGAGTTGCAGAAATTAAGTTTTGGAAAACATGGACTAGCCTGCCACACCTTCATTTCACTCTGATTTTATGGTGTCTACACAATTGAGCCTCTGTAGGCTGAAAACTTTTATTTCCATTAAAAGACTTGGCATCATTTTGTTCCTAAGACACTGCTCTATCATTTGTATAGATATCCAACTTCATATTGAGATCTGATGTATCTAATGTGTTTCTTTAAAGTGCTCCTTTAATTTTTGTGAGAAGTGTGTGTGTGTGTGTGTGTGTATATATATATATATATATATATATATATATTTTTTTTTAAATAAAACACGATATTTGCTCAGTGTTTTAAAAATTGTGGGTCTTTCGCGGTGAACCGCGGACGTACGCAATTTTTTGACAATGCTGGTGCTCGTTAATTATTGAAAAAGTAATCCCACAATAAAATAATGAGTGTCCTCGTTGCTGGATTTTTAATACCAGACAGCCCTGTTTCGCCCCTCCTTGCATATTTTTTGCTGACATTCACATACATTTCAAATTTTCTCTTTAATTTAATGAAATCTCAATCACAGAATATAAAACAAGTTTAAGTTTATTTTAGATGGCGTTTTATTACGCTGATCTCACTCACAGCTGTACATCAAGACACCTGGGGGTGTTAATAAATATAAACGATTTAATTCTGTTTCGGTTAATCACATGCGTTAACACGTAAACTTTCACAGTCCTAAAAAAATTGCTAAAAATGTGTAAAAGACCTGAGCTTCCCGATTACATGTAACTGCAGCATCATCTATTAAACATGACTGTTGGGATTTACCCTCAACTTTTTGTTGGTGATGTGTCAAAAAAGCAGAAATAGGTTGAGATGCAAGAAGATTATTTATTCAGATATTTTAAAGTTTGATTAGAGGAGACTTCACATTATAGATTAACTGAAAGTTTTGATTTATGACTAAAGTATTGCACACAACAGCAAACTATGAATGGATGCCAACCTGCAACTTTCTTTCTGAAAAAATAATTAAAGACCACAAGTGTCATGAGTCTGCAGCTGTGCGAATTAAACCCTAAAAGCTTTGATTACTAAATGAAAACAAAGAAAAGTTCATTAAAACAAAGAACTGATACGTGAAGAGGCAAAGAAAACCTAAAAACAGGTAAAAAAAAAATTTAAAAAGTCTTTAAAAACTGAGACTGACGACTTACTAAGACCGTCAAATTTCACAAACACGCCGATAAATAACGTTACGGAAATAGCTAAATTAGAACTCAGTGCGGTCATGACACACAGAAAACAAAAACACAAAAATCTGAACACACAAAAACATGATGGAAAAAAGTGACAATGAAGACAGAAAAATCCTCATAAAAGACCTTGAAAATGAAAAGTCAA